>NC_056703.1:25284013-25414013 GCF_018831695.1 Puntigrus tetrazona | reverse complement strand
GGAAGACAAATGCTGCCTATGACCCCAGGAACACTGTGCCCACCGTCAAGCATGGAGGTGGAAGCATTATGTTTTGGGGGTGTTTCTCTGCCAAGGGCACAGGGCTACTTCACCGCATCAGTGGGAAGATGGATGGAGCCATGTACTGTGCAGTCCTGAGGGACAACCTCCTCCCCTCTGCCAGGAAGTTGAAAATGGGCTGTGGTTGGGTCTTCCAACATGACAACGACCCGAAGCATACAGCAAAGGCAACAAAGGAGTGGCTCAAGAAGAACCACATTAAGGTCATGGAGTGGCCCAGCCAGTCTCTGGACCTCAATCCAATCGAAAATCTATGGAGGGAGCTGAAGGTCTGAGTTGCCAAGCGACAGCCCACCAACCTAAATGATTTAGAGAGGATCTGCAAAGAAGAGTGGGCCAAAATTCCCCCTGATATGTGTGCTATCCTTGTGGTTAACTACAACAAACGTCTGTCCGCTGTGCCACCACGTATTAAGTGCTTTTGGCTAGAGGGATCAAATACTTATTTCCCTAAATGAAATACAAACCAATTAATATATATTGTGACGGACCGAGCAGTCAATATCAGGAATGCAGGATTTCCAGCCAGAGAAATTATTTATTAAAGTCAAACAAAATCACAAATTAAATATTACATTGGAATAAAGGAAATAATGTCTGGGCCCATTAAAAAAAAAGGTCAAGTAAACAGAACTAACTTTAACACTAAGCCAAACCAAAGTAACAAACAGAC
Source organism: Puntigrus tetrazona (assembly GCF_018831695.1). NCBI lineage: Eukaryota > Metazoa > Chordata > Actinopteri > Cypriniformes > Cyprinidae > Puntigrus > Puntigrus tetrazona. The sequence goes on along the minus strand of NC_056703.1, from coordinate 25,413,259 downwards.
ATCACCCACCCCCCCAGTAACACCTGGTGGGGGCTTTTATACACAAAGGACTAATCCATTACACACACACACGAATGAAAAATTACCCCAACATCATTAAACAAAACCCACATAATTAACTTAGAATAAAGAAGAAACCAAACCCACAAAATATACACTAATAACCAAGAAATCAAAATAGATAACTAAACAAACAACCTTACACACCCCCAGCTAATTTACAGAATGGATTGGTCCAGTGGAACATAACAACGGCAATTGACGCCAGCCGGTCCTTTAGCAGCATGGACCACCACTGGGAGACAACATGGCACCTGGACAGCGCCCAAACTTCGCTTGGTTCCCGTTGGTAACTTAAACTCAAGAAAGAAATATTAACAAGATATACCACCAATAACTAGAAAGTGTGCACCCAAACTAGTCACTCATGGTATACAGTTAATGCAAATCAAAAATAGTCAAAATAAACCAAATCTGTATCTGTCATTATTATGAAACCCGAATGTGAGCTGTAACCAATGTTAAATTAAAGGCTAAGGAATAAACTAACATGTACAAAGAAAAAATATACATGTGTGAGAGTGCGTCAGCTACCGTATTTACTGTGTGGCCCGGTCACTGGCCATCACACTCCCCCCCTCTTCAGGAAGCTCGCTGACACAACGGGAAAGGAAGTCGGCAGTAGCATTGGCCTTCCCAGGAACATACTGGACCACAAACCGAAAGGGCTGCATAGCCAAGTACCATCGAGTAATTCGGCTATTAGTGTCCTTCATCCTCCCCAGCCACTGCAGAGCCTTGTGGTTTCCACAATAAACTCCCTCCCCAACAAATAATATTTTAGGGAGTCTAGAGCCCACTTCACAGCCAAGCATTCCTTTTCAATCGTAGAATAACGAACCTCTCTGGGAAAGAGCTTCCTACTGATACAGGCCACAAGTCTTCGTCCACTAGGTGGCCCCTGCAACAACACTGCTCCAATCCCTCGTTCTGAAGCATCTGTTTGTACGACAAACTGCTGATTAAAGTCGGGGTTATGCAAGACTGGGTCCTGGCTCAGGGCATTCTGAATATCCCGAAAAGCAATCTTTGCTTGCTCTGTCCACTGAAGTTGATTAGGAGATCTTGAGCCCACCATGTCCGTTAGGGCTGCTGCTCTGCCAGAGAAATTGGGAATAAATCGATTATAGAAGCCTGCCATCCCAAGGAATGATCTTAATTCCTTACGTGTTTGAGGTAGAGGACACTGTTGAATACCTTTGACCTTCTTCATCTGGGGTCTGACCACCCCTTTACCAATGATATAGCCCAGATATTCAATTTCAGTTCGAGCCACCGCACATTTACGAGGATTGATGGTGAGGCCAGCTTGTTGGAGTCGCCACAACACTTCTTGTAGATGTTGCAAATGCTGTTCCCAAGTGTCACTGTAGATAACAATGTCATCTAAATAGGCGGCCGCAAAAGACAAACCATGCAATATCTGGTCTATGAGCCTCTGAAATGTAGCTGGAGCCCGTGCAGGCCAAGCGGAAGAACCCGAAATGAAATAGCCCCATGGGGTCCTAAAGGCCGTCAACTCTCTGGATTGAGAAGTGAGAGGAATTTGCCAGTAGCCTTTGGCCAAGTCGATGGTGGTCAAGTATTCACTTTGACCCACATGGTCGATCAAATCACTTATCCGTGGAGTGGGATAAGAGTCAAATTTAGAAACTGAGTTAAGGTAGTGGAAATCAATGCAAAACCTTAAGGTTCCATCTTTTTTAGGGACCAAAACCACAGGATGGGACCACTCACTCTTAGATGGCTCCACGATTCTCAATGTTAGCATCAGATCGATCTCTTTCCTTAAAGACTCCCGTAAACGCTCAGGAATTCGATAACTCATCCTTTTAACAGCAGCATCACTTTTCAACACAATCCCATGTTCAATCAATGTAGTAGCTCCAGGATACTCAGAAAAAAGGTCAGGGTGGCAAAGAGCTCTAACCTGTGCTTGATGATCCTTTGGCAAATGATCCAAATCAACAGAAACAGTAATGGGTTGAGGTAAGTATTGTTCTTCCAATTCCTCTTCTTCCATCACCTGTTGAATCATCAGGACTTGCGATTTCTCAGAACGAGGGATCCACTCTTTAAGCAAATTAATATGCAATATTCTAGTGCGCCGGCCTAGGCTTGGTGTTGCAATCTCATAAGTGGTGGGCCCAAGCTTCTGCTTGATCTCAAACGGACCTTGCCACTTTGCCAACAGCTTACTCTCATGGCTGGGTAACATCACCAGCACTTTCTGGCCTGGGTTAAAGCTCCTTTCACCAGCCGACCGATCATACCATGACTTCTGGTATCGCTGCGCCTCAGCCATGTGAGCCTGAGCCAGTTTGGTCATAGCTTCCAACCGCTCCCTCATCTGCAGGACATAAGAGATAACATTTACCCCGTCCCCACTTCCAGGACTTCCTTCCCAAAGCTCTCGAAGCAGGGTCAAGGGCCCTCTCACATCACGTCCATATAATAGCTCAAAAGGAGAGAACCCAGTCGAGGCCTGGGGGACCTCCCTATAAGCAAAAAGGAGGTAAGGCAGCCACTGGTCCCAATCCTTGCCTGACTCTTTAATGAACTTGCGAAGCATTTGCTTAAATGTTTGATTAAACCGCTCTGTGAGACCATCTGTTTGAGGATGAAATGGAGTCGTCCGCAAGCTCTCAATACCCAGAAGCTTATACACCTGCTTTAAGAGAGTGGACATAAAGTTAGTGCCTTGATCTGTGAGAATTTGACAAGGGAACCCAACTCTAGAAAAGAGCTGTATCAAGCATGTTGCTACGTACTTGGCTTTGATGGACTTCATTGGAAACACTTCAGGATATTTAGTTGCATAATCAGTTATGACAAGCATAAATCGATTCCCAGCTTGACTCCTTTCGACAGGGCCAACAATGTTCATCCCTAATCTCTCAAATGGTGTATTAATGACTGGTAAAGATTTTAGTGGTGCTCGGGAAGGGATTCTCATGGAGACTTTCTGACACTCAGGGCAACTCTTGCAGTATTGAGTAACATCTCTCTTCAAGCCAGGCCAATAAAAGTGTCTTTTTATTCGAGCTAGGGTCTTGTTTCTCCCCAAGTGGCCAGCCCAGGGAATTGAATGGCTCAACCTGAGAATTACCTTCCGGACACTTTGTGGCACAACAAGCTGTTTTATGGACTCAAACTGACGATAGAGAATTCCTTGCTGGAAAAGATACCTTTCAAACAGGTCATTGTTCTCCTCTTGAGCTGTAACCTCCTGTTGTGCCTTCTTAAAGTACGGTGCAAGGCTGATATCCCCTTTCTGGAGCTGGATAATATCGCTGGGCACCTGGAAGCTTTGAAACAAGTCACCAACAGGGTTAGCAGGTACATTGGAAGCATTATATGCAAGTTTCTCCCGCCTCCTTTGACTGCGTGACTTTCATAGCTTTGAAGGTTCTACTTCCATATCAACATCAAAGAGGGGCAAGGTACTGAGTGTAGACCTCATTTCCTCAGCCTGCTTCCTCTTTGCCCTGGTAACCACAGCATTGCACAGTGGTCCAGGCTGCAGTAAATCCAAAAGAACTGGTAAATCCTGCCCTAGGATCACAGGATAAGGCAAATTATCAGCTACTCCAACATCCAGGAGATAAGTCTGTCCCTGTACTTTGATAAAAAGGTCTGCAGTCGGTAACAGTTTCTCGTCGCCATGGACACAACATATAGGTTTTTTGTCAGAAAGATTAATCAAAGCTGGGGAGACAAATCGGCTGTGTACCAAAGTCTGGTCACTGCCTGTATCAACCAGAGCACGGAGTTCTTTACCATTCACTTCGACGGTAGTCATTCGCAAGGCCTGTCCAGGCTTTATGAGTCCGGCATTAGTCCTGGGCACGGAACAAACTTGAGAGAGCTTAGCACCATACTTTGGGCACACAGGCTTAGTATGGCCTTCCTGGCCACATAAATAACAAATTGGTACCTTCCTGGAAGGTTTAGACATCACTGCGTAAAATTTTCCCCCTATAGGAGGCTTACCAGAGGTGCTGTACTGAGACTGGTGATAAACATTAGGTTTGCGCAGCTCTTTGCCACCCCGCCAACTCCAAGACTGATTCCTTCCTCTGGCAGCCACGAACACGTCGGCTAATGATGCAGCTTCAGCAGCTGATTCGGGGCCCTGCTCACGAATCCAAACCTGTAGTTCTGGGGAAAGCATTCTGAGATACTGTTCAAGAATAATCAGTTCTCCAATTTCCTCAACAGTTTTACCTTCAGAACGAATCCATTTCACATATAGTTCCTTCAGTCTTGCATACAGCTCTTTAGGACTCTCTGATGGTGCAATTTCCAAGAGACGAAATCTTTGTCGATAAGTCTCTGTATTAATATCATACTTTCTCAAAATAGCTGATTTTATGCGATCATAATCAAGAGAATCTTTAATGTCCATTTGTACATATGCTGCTCGAGCTTTACCAGTCAGCAGAGGGATCAAACGAAAAGCCCAATCAGAACTAGGCCACCCACAAGCAGCAGCAATTCTTTCAAAAGTTATCAAAAAATGTTCTACGTCATCAGAGTCACTTAATTTTTCTAATTTAGCTTCTTTAGAAAAAAACTGACCTTTATAGTCCATTTGATGAAACCCTCTTTCACTTCCTTTGGACTGTGACAGTGGTTGACTAGAATCATGCTCACCATCCTGCATTTCTCCAGGACATGGATTCACAGAAAGTGATTCAGGAGTGGGGGTGGTACGAGCTTGAACCTCCATTTGAAGCATGCCAAACTGATGCTGTAGAGCTTTAAATCGTCTTTCTTGTTCCTTTTGCTCCTGAGCTCTCTTAGCCTCCCGAGCATCCATTTGGGCCATATGCGCTCGAAACAAACTTGACAGATCTGCAAGCGTTGGCTCCTGACCTCCTGACTCCACTGCAATGACTTCCTCACACTCCTCCATTGTTTCCACCTCCTCTTCCGGTGCTTCCCTCTGCACTACCCTTGGTGCCCCTTTTCTTCCAGACCGACTCATAGCTCAAAAAAAAAAAAAAAAACTGGAAACCTGCTCCTCCTGCTGATCCCACTTCTGACACCATATGTGACGGACCGAGCAGTCAAAATCAGGAATGCAGGATTTCCAGCCAGAGAAATTATTTATTAAAGTCAAACAAAATCACAAATTAAATATTACATTGGAATAAAGGAAATAATGTCTGGGCCCATTAAAAAAAAGGTCAAGTAAACAGAACTAACTTGAACACTAAGCCAAACCAAAGTAACAAACAGACATCACCCACCCCCCCAGTAACACCTGGTGGGGGCTTTTATACACAAAGGACTAATCCATTACACACACACACACGAATGAAAAATTACCCCAACATCATTAAACAAAACCCACATAATTAACTTAGAATAAAGAAGAAACCAAACCCACAAAATATACACTAATAAACAAGAAATCAAAATAGATAACTAAACAAACAACCTTACACACCCCCAGCTAATTTACAGAATGGATTGGTCCAGTGGAACATAACAACGGCAATTGACGCCAGCCGGTCCTTTAGCAGCATGGACCACCACTGGGAGACAACATGGCACCTGGACAGCGCCCAAACTTCGCTTGGTTCCCGTTGGTAACTTAAACTCAAGAAAGAAATATTAACAAGATATACCACCAATAACTAGAAAGTGTGCACCCAAACTAGTCACTCATGGTATACAGTTAATGCAAATCAAAAATAGTCAAAATAAACCAAATCTGTATCTGTCATTATTATGAAACCCGAATGTGAGCTGTAACCAATGTTAAATTAAAGGCTAAGGAATAAACTAACATGTACAAAGAAAATATACATGTGTGAGAGTGCGTCAGCTACCGTATTTACTGTGTGGCCCGGTCACTGGCCATCACATATATTCTTTAAAGTTGCTTTCTGGATTTTCTTTTTGATATTCTGTCTCTCCATGTTAGAATACATCTACCATTAAAAGTATAGAATGATCATGTCTTTATTAGTGGGCAAACCAACAAAATCAGCACACATACACTTACATTTTTAAGCTTATCTTATTATTATTGTGTAGAAACAATCAGTCTTTATCCAGTGGTAAATTGCAAGCAGTCACTCTCCTTCTTCCCGGTTTCAGTAAACTAGTTGTCTTGCTCATATGCGCTAACCTCAATTGTTTCTTCTTCTGTTGTTTTGTTGCACATGATCAACATGTTAGCTCACTGGTGAATTAATGTCATTGGTTTCGTTGTGGCTTCATAAATATTTTAAAGAGCCTATGTTGTACACCTTTTTGGAGTTTTATTTTAGAATCAGAATCACTTTATTGCCAAGTTTGTTTACACATACAAGGAATTTGTTGTAGTGACAAACTGTACAGTGCAACACGATAACAAGACAAGACAGATAATAATAAAGATAATTATATACACTATACAAGATACAGAATATAAAATGTGCAAAACAGCAAAAAAAAATTATATATATATATAATATCAATATATACTCAAGTGTTCATGACATGGACTGACTGGGGGAAGAAACTGTTCCTGTGTCTGGCTGTCCTGGTACTCAGTGCTCTGTAATGTCGACCAGACGGCAACAGTTAAAAAATGGAGTGTGCTGGATGTGAGGGGTCCAGAGTGATTTTCTTAACCCTTTTGTTTAATCTGGATTGGTACAGTTCATGGAGAGTGGGGAGGGTTGTACCAATGATTCTTTCAGCAGTCCTGACTACCCTCTGTAGTCTTCTGAGGTCAGAGTTGGTAGCTGAGCTGAACCAGACAGTTATGGAAGTGCAGAGAATGGATTGTATGATGGCCGAGTAGAACCGTTTCAGCAGCTCCTGTGGCAGGTTGAACTTCCTCAGCTGACGAAGGAAGTACGGTCTCTGCTGGGCCTTTTTAACAATGGAGTCCATGTGTGTGTCCCACTTCAGGTCCTGGGAGATTGTGGTGCTCAGGAACCTGAATGACTCCACTGTTACCACAGTGCTGTCCATGATGGTGAGTGGGGGGAGTGCAGGGGGGTTCCTCCTGAAGTCCACTTTCATCTCCACTGTTTTGAGCATGTTGAGCTCCAAGTTGTTCAGACTGCACCATTCAGCCAGCTCTTTGACCTCCTGTCTGTAAGCAGACTCGTCACCGTCCTGTATGAGGCCGATGACTGTGGTGTCGTCTGCAAACTTCAGGAGTTTGACAGAGGCGTCTTTAGAGGTGCAGTCATTTGTGTAGAGGGAGAAGAGCAGCGGGGAGAGGACACAACCCTGAGGGGCTCCAGTGCTGGTTGTGCGGGTGCTGGATGAGAATTTCCCCAGCCTCACTACCTGCTGTCTGTCTGTCAGGAAGCTGCTGATCCACTGACAGACGGAGGTGGGCACCGAGAGCTAGGTTAGTTTGGGGTGGAGGAGGTTTGGTATGATGGTGTTGAAGGCCGAACTGAAGTCCACAAACAGGATCCTCACATAAGTCCCTGGTCTGTCTAGGTGTTGCAGAACATAATGCAGTCCCATATTGACTGCATCGTCCACTGACCTGTTTGCTTTGTACGCAAACTGCAGGGGGTCCAGTAGGGGTCCTGTAAAGTCCTTCAGATAACCCAGAACCAGTTTTTCAAATGATTTCATGACCACAGACGTTAGAGCCACGGGTCTGAAATCATTAAGTCCATTAATTTTGGGTTTCTTTGGGATGGGGATGATGGTGGAGCGTTTGAAGCATGAAGGTACTACACACAGCTCCAATGATCTGTTGAAGATCTGAGTGAAGATGGGGGCCAGTTGGTCAGCACAGGTTTTCAGACAGGCTGGAGTAACACCGTCTGGGCCTGGTGCCTTTCTTCTTTTGTTCTTCCTGAAGACCTGGCACACGTCATCTTCTCTGAGTTGAAGGGCAGGTGTGGGGGAGAGGGGGATTACAGGAGGTGAGAATGGTTCCTTTTCAAACCTGCAGTAGAACTCGTTCAGGTCGTCTACCAGTTGTTGATTTGCCACAGTGCTGGGGGATGGTGCCTTGTAATTGGTGATGTCTTTCAGACCTTTCCAAACAGAAGCTGTGTCACTAGAGGAGAAATGGGTGCGAAGCTTTTCAGAATAATTCCTCTTCGCCACTCTGATCTCCTTTTCTAGTGTGTACTTGGCCTGCTTATACAAGGCTCTGTCCCCTATCCTGCGAGCATCTTCTTTGGCTTGACGGAGCTGATTGAGTTTAGCAGTGAACCATGGTTTGTCATTGTTGTAAGTTAAATAAGTCCTGGTAGGAATACATATGTCCTCACAGAAACTAATATATGATGTTACCGTTTCTGTGAGCTCGTCCAGATCTGTGGCGGCAGCAGCAGTGAGAGAAAAGCAGGTTTGTAAATCCCACTCTGCTTCGTTAGTCCATCTTTTTACAGTCCTAAGAACAGGTTTAGCTGATTTCAGCTTTTGCCTGTAGGTCGGTATGAGATGGACCAAACAGTGATCAGAAAGTCCCAGGGCAGCTCGTTGGACGGAATGATAAGCGTCCTTTATTACGGTGTAGCAGTGATCCAGTATGTTACGGTCTCTGGTTGGACAGGTAACGTGCTGTCTGAATTTTGGCAGTTCACGTGAGAGGTTGGCTTTATTAAAGTCCCAGAGAATGTAGGAAATTATGAAATAGTGCGTGCACTTCAGTCTGCACAGCAGCAGGTCCCCTCTGTCTGTATTGCTGGTGGATGTGTACCCTTGGTTCAGCGTACTGGAAGCACAGCCCGATAAAACCACACGAGTGAAATCAATCTGGTTTATTCAAACAAATGCTCAAAAACATCAAGTCTGTCTTCAGCTTATATACATAGGGAAAAATAAGAGTGCACCCAAAAAGGAGGAACTTGGTCCCCAAGCCATAACATAGGAAAACATATACATATATGGTAATGTTGGTTAAACTTGTTCTAACAGCTCAGCAAAACCAAAAAGAGGGAAAAACAGTGGGAGTGAGAACCTTGTGAAAGAAAGATACATTGTCACCTTGACGTGGTAGAAGGGCCAGTTGCTATCTAGGCAAAACGGTTCTCTGTACGCACAAGGCGTCTCCGTCGCATTTAGGTCAGAGTTCATACACACACACATAGTATAGAAGGCATAATGTTCCTTCATTTTATTTTAGGTGTGAATATATATTTGTGGTATAAGTAACAAAAGCAATTTCAATATGTTTTTACAGCTCCTTTCTCAGGAGCTCTGTCAAAAACAGGTCGATTTTGGCCTGTCTAATTACTATTCATGAGCCTCTCTTCTGATTGGCCAGTTTTTTCTGATTGACGCACAATCAGGCCAGACAAAAAAATTATGAGAGCTGTTGTAAAACACCATAAAACAAGTGTACTGGACAGAAACTATCATCAGAAACTTTTGCCTGAAAAAAAAATTATGACAGCTGTTGTAAAACACCATAAAACAAGTGTACTGGACAGAAACTATCATCAAAAATGCTTGAGTTTGCACACTTCCTGTCAGAAAAGGATCAATATAGTATTTTGTTTTTATGGGTGTCTCTAAAGTTTTATTGCATCTCAAGACTGTCATTTATGAAATAACGTCTGAATAATCTAGTGTTATCAGATAGGTTGGCATGGAAACAGGCCTGTTCTGCCTTTCTGTAGGTGCGACTGCCAAACAAAAACCCTAAAATTACATTAAAATGTTAATTGAAATAACAATAAACAATGAATAAAATATATTTTACAGTTTTGTTTTTTTTCCTTGTTTCAATATTTTATTGTATATTTTTGGCAGCCATAGCTGCCAGTCATTCGACTTTTTTGTTTTTGTTTTGTAAAACCCTTATTTTAAAAACATTTTCCTAGATTATTATAAGAAAAGCACTAAATGCTCTACAGAGAAACAGTTTTATTTTACAAATGATTACAATTAAAAACCTTCAGGTGTCAAAGCATGCTCAAGATGGAAAATTTACAGTTTTATTTAGAATATGAAAGACAAAGTCTATACAAATGCATATTAAATTAAAATGTTACATTTCAGTGTTAAGAAATACAGCATAATTACATTTAAAATACTGTAATGATGAAGAACATTTGAACAGTTTCACAAAAATGCTGAATTAGATATATTCAATTTAAAGGACAAGTTCACTTCCAGAATAAATATTTCCTGATAATTTACTCACCCCCATGTAATCCAAGATGTTCAGGTGTTTATTTGTTCTGTAAAAAGAGAAAAAAATAAGAACATGAATATCTTGAAATGGCATTGGGGGTGAATAAATTATCAGCTAATTTTTATTCTGGAACTGAAGTGGTCCTTTTAAACTGATATCTGTGAAAGCAATTTTATTATTTAGATGTAAAATAACATTATCAATTAATTCTTCATTAACATTTCTTCAGAGCCCCAAGGAGGAACTGTATACAGACGTGGACAAAATTGTTGGTACCCTTTGGTCAATGAAAGAAAAAGTCACAATGGTCACAGAAATAACTGTTATCTGACAAAAGTAATAATAAATAAAAATTCTATAAATGTTAACCAATGAAAGTCAGACATTGTTTTTCAACCATGCTTCAACAGAATTATTTAAAAAAATAAACTCACGAAACAGGCATGGACAAAAATGATGGTACCCCTAGAAAACACTGAAAATAATGTGACCAAAGGGACATGTTAATTCAAGGTGTGTCCACTAATTAGCATCACAGGTGTCTACAACCTTGTAATCAGCCATTGGGCCTATATATATGGCTCCAGGTAATCACTGTGTTGTTTGGTGATATGGTGTGTACCACACTCGACATGGACCAGAGGAAGCAAAGGAAAGAGTTGTCTCAAGAGATCAGAAAGAAAATTATAGACAAGCATGTTAAAGGTAAAGGCTATAAGACCATCTCCAAGCAACTAGATGTTCCTGTGACTACAGTTGCACATATTATTCAGAAGTTTAAGATCCATGGGACTGTAGCCAACCTCCCTGGATAATCCGAATGGTAACAAAAGAGCCTAGAAAGACTTCTAAAGAGATTCAAGGTGAACTTCATGCTCAAGGAACATCAGTGTCAGATCGCACCATCCGTCGTTGTTTGAGCCAAAGTGGACTACATGGGAGACGACCAAGGAGGACACCATTGTTGAAAACGAATCATAAAAAGCAAGACTGGAATATGCCAAACTACATGTTGACAAGCCACAAAGCTTCTGGGAGAATGTCCTGTGGACAGATGAGACAAAAATCGAAGTTTTTGCCAAGGCACATCAGCTGTATGTTCACAGACGAAAAAATGAAGCATATCAAGAAAAGAACACTGTCCCTACTGTGAAACATGGAGGAGGCTCTGTTATGTTCTGGGGCTGCTTTGCTGCGTCTGGCACAGGGTGTCTTGAATCTGTGCAGGGTACAATGAAATCTCAAGACTATCAAGGAATTCTAGAGAGAAATGTACTAGCCAGTGTCAGAAAGCTTGGTCTCAGTCGCAGGTCATGGGTCTTGCAACAGGACAATGACCCAAAACACACCGCTAAAAACACCCAAGAATGGCTAAGAGGAAAAAATTGGACTATTGTAAAGTGGCCTTCTATGAGCCCTGACCTCAATCCTATTGAGCATCTTTGGAAGGAGCTGAAACATGCAGTCTGGAAAAGGCACCCTTCAAACCGGACACAACTGGAGCAGTTTGCTCATGAGGAGTGGGCCAAAATACCTGCTGAGAGGTGCAGAAGTCTCATTGACAGTTACAGGAAGCGTTTGATTGCAGTGATTGCCTCAAAAGGTTGCGCAACAAAATATTAAGTTAGGGGTACCATCATTTTTGTCCAGGTCTGTTTCATGAGTTTATTTTTTTAATAATTTCTGTTGAAGCATGGTTGAAAAACAATGTCTGACTTTCATTGGTTAACATTTATAGAATTTTATTTATTATTACTTTTGTCAGATTAAAGTTATTTCTGTGACCATTGTGAGTTTTTCTTTCATTGACCAAAGGGTACCAACAATTTTGTCCACGTCTGTAACTAAAAATAGCATGTCATGCCTGTTTTGGCAAGTATTCTGGTAAACACAGTAGATTATATCCATATCTTAAAGTATACAGCTGACTAAGAAGGAAATCGATTGTATGTCCATGTATTTAGTCTTAAAGACATGGCAGCATAGAAGTACCTTCTTCTGTCTGATCTGTTACTCAAAACCAACACAGCTTTAACAAAGATGAATCTGTATTTAACCTTTGCAGTTTAGCTTTTTAAGGTTAAAGCATTTTATGGATTTAGATTGAGATCAAATTTCTGTGTGGAGGACTAACAGTTTTCAGACTCCTTGTGCAAACACAAATCTCACTGGATTATTACAATTAATGGCAAAACAAATGCTTGAAAATGTAAACTCGGTACCACCGCTCCTGGTCACCTAATCCCGGGGGGGCATCATCCCAGTTGCTCAAACCCTCCTATTAGGCTAAATATGATTATAAAAAATAAATTTTATGATGAGCGCAGTGTGATATAAGCAAACGTGACACATATTGCACCAACTGCGCTGGCACCTGCACCTTTGCTCTAACTTTATGTTTGTAGCTGAATACAGATCATAATCCATGGACAACCAGGCTATTAGGGAAAAATACATCAGCGTAACCTGGTGCAGAGAAAGGAAAAATAAAAAAAGCACAAGAGGAAGTCAGTAATACGTTCATAATCCTGTGAAACATTTTTCACTCTTGACTTTAGAAGCAAATGGGTTTTATTTTCTGTAATATTTTTTTTTTTAAACGCATCTGACTTAACATTCCAGTTTCTATGAAAGCAATATATGGTAGGCTATATGATTTCATTAGATATAACACTGTTAAAATACCTAATTATATTACAAAAAAAAAACAAATTAATGGGAAAAACGTGCCGAAACAACGGGCTAGGTGTGAAAGCAACCTTACAGTCTGACACTGCTGCTACTGCAACCGGGACTGTATATTTGAATTTGACCACGAAGCGGTTTGCTTACTGTGGTGACAGTCAGATTATCTAATCAGCTCAAAACAACACTGAGCAACAGCAAATAGGTATCACCATGGTAAGGGGGCGTTTGAGTTTTCCCTCTTTCTCCTCACTCTCCTTTGCTTTTAAATAGCCTGGTTTAAACAAAGAACCATGCACATATTACTTTCACTTTTTATGTTCACAAGTTCACCCTTATATATAATCTGATTAAGCAAATATTAAGCATATTTTGGCATTCAGAGTGCAGCCAGAATGTAGCCCTAACCCATAGAACCCCCCAAAAGGAAGCATAATGCCCAGGACAGCAAAACGCATGCCTTGGTGTGCCTTGCATGCAGACAAACATAATGGCAGGGATCAAAATAAGGCAATCTAAGGGAGCTGCTGCTCTGATGCGCCAAAAGGGACAGTCCCTTTTTTGCACAGTGTGAGGTGTAATCTTGAACCACAGACAGAGGCCTCATCATGTGACCGAATGGAGCCGTGGGTATAGGCAAAAAGCTGTGACTGATGGAGGGACTCCCACTGCATCTGAAGGTAGCAACAGCCCTGCTGCACTGGAAGGCAGAAGTCCCCCTTTTTTGTATGAGTATGAGGTCTAGTTTTGATTCACCAGATGTCCTGAACCTCCAAGAGACCTGGATTGGAGATTCTTAATGGAATTTAGCTAGAATCACTAATTGCAAGAAGAGTAAAATATGTAAGTGGTAAGTTATAAGGGAGTTGAAATGCTTTGAAATGTCACCACACTGTTCGATATGATTGGACAGTTCTGGGTGAAACTGCTTGAAGGATAGAACAGAGTGACATGTTGAAGAGAGGTTTTAAGCAATAAGTTATAATAGTTGCAAATAGTGAAATACTGGGATCAGCGATGGTCCGTTTTACAGGAAAATTCCTGTAAAAATTTGAGACTAGATGGTATTAAGCACAGGGGGTGGTTCTAATCGGTCGGACTGCTATGAATAAAGTGCACTGAGATTTAGATTGGAAAGAAAGGTTAAAATGATACTTTGGGGCTGAAACCATTTGTGAAGGCAGCCTCATGCAGAAGGGTAAGACAGCTGATCTTGAGCGGCTAGTGAAGGTAGCATTATGTGGGTTGGATAGAAAGCCATGCCATTGGGCGATGTTGTGTGCAGCGTGGTAGCTGAAAGCACTGCAGTGTTTGTTTGAGAAGAGGAGGAAGACTGTGCAGTGTGAGTAGCGGCCAGGTTTGGAGCACAGATCAGGCTTGCTGATGGCTTGCTAGCTGCATGCTTGACGGCAGCGGACATTGATATGGAAGACAACATTTTAAATGCAGTAAACAGCTGTGAAAGGAACATAGCCCACATGTCAGTTAATGCACCCTCATGCTTAAATCATCCTCTGGGCTAGTGTCTGCTATGGGAGCTGGAGACCACTGAAAACAAAAAGAGGTTATTAGTAACATTAGCAGTAGCACACAGCGGCCACTCCGGAACCAAAATGGTGTTTTTTGTTTGTTCGAGACGAAATTTTGTATGCTTCAGTCGAAATTTTGTAGGGGATGGACACCAATGACAGTTGTGTCCGCATATACAACCACCAGACACTGAAACTGCTCAGAAAACATTCACTAACTAAACTGAGTGACGACGTTGCACGCGGACTCCGTGACCCGACCAGGCCCTCAGTCCTCAGTGTCTCCTGATGCCGAAGGCCGGGGAAGAGGACGCTGCAAGCGGTGTTCGAGGAAATGGAAGCGCGGTAAATGGGCGGGTGTCTGTGCTAGGCTAACCATTAACCCTAGCCAGCTGGCACTCCCCTCCATCTTTCTGTCCAACATCTGTTCACTTGACAATAAGATGGACTGCATTCGACTTCACCGAACTACACGCCGTGAGTATAGGGATTGCTGCGTCTTTGTCACTGAGCCACGTTTTCGTAAAGACAGAGTTCCGGACACCGCCATTTAGCTAACCGGGCTAACTCTATTTCGTGCTGACAGAAATGTTGCACTGTGCGGTAAGACTCGTGGTGGTGGCGTGTATGTTTATCAACACGGAATGGTGTAAGGACTCTGTGCTTGTATCTAACTATTGCTCATCGCTAGTGGAGTTCGTTATTGTCAAATGCAGAGCCTTTTATCTATCCCGGGAATTCACTACCATCTACACTATCAGACTTCGCCTTCAGAGAGGCGAAGAAAGGACCAGAAAGGACCGGGCAGCTCTAAAAACAGTGAGGGCCAAACTGTCCGGATCTATCAGAAAAGCAAAGTGCACTTATGCTAAAAGAAACCACGGCCACTTCCAAAACAGCAGTGACTCACGGCGCATATGGCAGGGCATTCAAGCGGTCACCAACTACAAGACAACTCCACCTGTCTGTGATGGTGACGCCTCCCTACCAGATGACTGAATGACGTTTTGAGGCACAGAATAAAACAACGAAGTACACCTGTTGGAACTACTATTCTTGTTTCGTACTTTTATTGACATTATTGTCTCATATATCAATGTGGTTTTGAAGAACTTCTGTGTGTGTGGGTAAAGAGTTTGGCAACACGCTCACAAAGGACAGGACGCTGTCCAGAGCCGACACCTTGCTGAACTCTTGCTGAACTCACCCCCAAGCAGATTCCATCTAAATGATATCTAATTAGGATCAAGCACCCACAAGAAAGGAATGTGCCCTATTGTAACCTTTTTAAGGGGGTTGCTTTTTCTTTATGTATAAATAAAGATGTGTGAGGGGCTGCGTTTCAGAAGCAAACTGAAGAGAGCTGGAAACAGTTTGCTTCCCTTGCAACTGAAGCGACGTCACTTGCAAGTTACACATTCGGAAACAAATTCTCGTGTCTGTTATTGAGTTGTCTTCGGGCAGGTAAAGAACCTTAAAGGGGCATCCAGACCCAACAACACCCCTCATACCAACGACCCAGTACTCTGCTTCTCCACAACTGACGTGAGGAAAACACTTTATAGAGTTAACCCACTGAAGTCTGCTGGACCAGACAACATTCCAGGCAGAGTACTAAAGGAGTGTGCAGAGCAGCTAGCTGATGTCCTCACTGATATCTTCTATATCTTTCTGAGCAGCTCTGTCATTCCGACATGCCTCAAAACAACAATGATTGTCCTGGTGCCTAAGAAGTCTGTGGTTTCATGCCTCAATGACTATCGTCCCGTCGCACTCACACCAATTGTGATGAAATGCTTCGAGAGGCTTGTCATGAGGCACATCAAGTCACAGCTACCACCTTCACTTGACCCATTACAGTTTGCGTATCGTCCAAACCACTCTACAGACGATGTTATCCCCACAACCCTCACCCTCTCACATCTGGACTCAAAGGGAAACTACGTCCGAATGCTGTTCATTGACTTCGGCTCAGCATTCAACACCATCATCCCTCAGCAGCTTATAGAGAAGCTAAGCCTGCTGGGCCTGAACACCTCTCTCTGCAACTGGATCTTGGACTTTCTGACAGGCAGACCTCAGTCAGTGCGGATCGGGAACAGCATCTCCAGTACCACCACATTGAACACTGGAGCTCCTCAGGGCTGTGTGCTCAGTCCACTGCTGTTCACTTTGCTGACTCACGACTGTGCAGCGATGCACAGCTCCAATCATATAATCAAGTTCGCTGATGACATGACTGTGGTGGGTCTCATCAGCAAGAACGACGAGTCAGCATACAGAGATGAGGTGCAGCAGCTCACAAGTTGGTGAAGAGCCAACAATCTATCTCTGAATGTTAACAAGACAAAGAAGATGATTGTTGACTTCAAGCGAGCAAAGAGTGACCATTCTCCGCTGTCCATCTACGGATCCAAGGTGGAGACCGTCAAGAGCACCAAATTCCTTGGTGTTCATCTGGCGGATAACTTCACCTGGTCACTCAACACCAGCTCCATCACCAAGAAAGCCCAGCAGCGCCTCTACTTCTTGAAGAGGCTGAGGAGAGCTCATCTCCCTCCACCCATCCTGACTATCTTTTTTTGGGGGACCATTGAGAGCATCCTGTGCAGCTGCATCACTTCCTAGTTTGGGAATTGCACCGTATCGGATCGCAAGACCCTCCAAAGGATAGTGAGGACAGCTGAAAAGATCATTGGCGTCTCTAGTCTGCACATGTTGCACTTTATGTGGCTAAGACACTGTCTTAGCTCAGTATGTGAGTTCTTTTGTATTGTGTATTTTGTTGTAAGTGTGAGTTCATGTAGCACCCGGTCCTGGAGATACATTGTCTCATTTCACTATGTACTGCACAGCTATATGTAGTTGAAATGACAATAAAAAGCCACTTGACTTGACTTGAGTCTCAGCCTTAGGTGCCACGCCAATGGACCATCAGTTAGATCTGATACTTTGGTACACTTATCTGGAAAATATCTGGTTAAATACAATATTACCAGGAGATGTGGGTCATGTTCTTTAATGTACTGTCTGGAAACAAAGATGCTGTGATGCTAAAGCCTTCACGAAAGAAGACAGACATTGAATTTACAACTGTGATCACAGGCACTTACCAGGATCAGTACATGAAATATATAAAGTTCATGGCAAAAAATGTTTAAAATGCAGCAGAGAGTTTTACACACCAGTCTTTTATTGTGGCGACATTTTGACTCACAATGAAGAGAGATGCTTCTCCTTTTTAACCACAAAAAGGAGAAATTGAAATGGCCATCAAGTAGCACGTGTAAATTAGGTTGCTAGTTGCAATTGTTCTATAATAGTTTATGATATACCTTATTTATATTTTAAAGTATACTGTTGAACTCATTTTCTTGCATTAAAAAACTTTCTCACAATGTAATTTAGAATACAGGAAAAAAGGCTATTAAAATTTTATCTTAAGCAATTGAGTATTTGACACAGTTTTGCATTTTATCAATCAATCAATCAATCATTTTTATTTATATAACGCTTTTAACAACACAGGTTGCATCAAAGCACTTTTTTACTAATTTTAGTTACAAGATGACATCGGAATCCATGTCATCACATCATTTAAGCAACAAAGGGCCTGCCTTTTTTTTTAAAACCTCATTTGCAGCACAGCCTGTGCCGCGAGTGGAGGCAGCCTGGCACTAGTGACTGCTACAAGAGCTAGAGACTCGGGTACATGCAGTGCTGTGGCCAGAAGAGCTGAAAAAGTCAGTTAACTTTTACTGTGGTGAGAACTGGGACGCGACCCAGGCTCATTTGAGGCCTCACGCTGCGACCCAATGCTCTATAAAACGGGTCTTGTGTGGGATGACGGAGGTGTTGAGTAAGGGCGGGTTTAAGGCTTTCTTTGATATAATGGCTGCCCTGGAAGCTGGAGTGGATTTAGGAGTGAGGTTGATTAATTTGCAGGATGACAAAACTTTGTACAGACCTGCTTTGTTTACCCTCTACGAGAATGGGTTGTTGGAATTAAACAGTGTTCACTTCAATCCAAAATACTCTCCACTTCCCAGATAGCACACATACATCTTACAGTTGTCTGTTAAAGATCTCTTGATCTGTAAAGCATTGGTTTTCTAAGAATGTCTGACAGACGTCTTACAGATGTCAGTTTTACATAGGTTCTATATCAAACATCTTAAAGACATATACAGATCTTGAGATTGTGATATAATGGCCAAGATCAAATGCAAGAAGCTGTCATAGTGTAGGGGTAAGTTAGCTGTGACTATTTATACACACATAATGATCTAGGATGATTTGCTTAACCCCAATTTTTTTTACATGTACTTTTACATTTCATTTTGAAACTCTTCCATCATTGTCTTGTCTTTTTTACCTCACTCGTCTTGTTAGTTAGCTAGACTCATTCTCCCTAGTAATAAATGAAATCTGATCTATGCACAACTGTCGTTCGCTCAGTGCTCCGCATTGAGCAGCCAGGTTTAGTTTTAGATTGAATTGTCTCCCTGATAGCACACTTACATCTAGGAGATGTTTATTTGATGTCTGCATTTACACGATGGGCAATTGACATAACTATTGTTGCGGCTTAAAACTAAGGTTTCACTGCACTTTTTGCTCCACTGACTTCCATTCATAAGCATGTCAAAGAGACCAAAGTTTGATAGCAGAAGCAAACGCTTGTGATAGCAGCAAAGATTCTGATTGGTTGTCAACGTGTCTATTGTTCATCAGCTGAGAAAAAGTATTCTGGAAATGATTCCAATGGTATATTTCTGTGCCTTTATCGTTATAGTTGTGGTTAGGGCGCTGCTATTCTTTACCATTTCAGAATCATTTTTTGAATTGTATCTTATCTTTATCGTCATTGTGCTTGGTGTGAACGAGCCTTAAGAGCAGTGGTGGAAAGAATACTAAGAAACTGAACTGCAAAGAGTAAAACATGACTGATGTTATATCATATTGATACTATTAATCAAACATACAATCACAACAGTCAGTGAGTCTTCTTGACTTCTTGGCTTAGTAATCATCTCATTGTTATAAAATGTAAATTTTGATTTCTTTTGCGCACAGTTTAATATGACTTTACATTATTCAAGCACAAGAAGTACTGCACACATAGGGGTGTAGCCATCATTCCAAAAATAATGGGGACAGAAAAAAATTATTGGCTTTATTTTTTTTGTTATGTCTTTTATTTTGCTAAGATATCAAATACAGTGCTGGACAATAACTAATCATTTGTATTCTATAAATTTTTTTGCGACAATGCCAATTTTAGGATTGGTTTATACAAACACATAATACAAATCATTTGTATAATAAATGTTATGTCAATTACCACTGCATTATTCATGTACTTTATTTATAAGCTGGAAATTGCCCTCTTTGTCCATTTTGGGGATTTTCTGCAAGTTATAAGTTGACCTGTCATTGGCAGAAGCCCAGGGCTCCACCCCTGGAAAACCTGTCCCTGTCAAACACCAGCTTGTCTGTTCTCCATCGGCACCTTTGTCTTTTATTTATTTATTTTGTACTTTTGCTTAAAAATAAATGTAGCGAATTTGAATACTTTATTTTACTTTGTATTATTTTACTTAAGTAAATAAATTCAAATATTTAATGTTATATATTATTCTCAGTACAAATATCTAATCTTAGTATCTTAAAATAGAGAGAGAATGAGAGAAGAGATACTTTAACTATTATCATGCAGTATTTATTTGGTTTACCATGGGCCACATGCATTTAATAATATGCTAGATGCCTGCACTGTTAATTCTGAAGGCCTTAGGCAGATTTCTTTAACCCTAAATTACTGAAATATGATTGGATAAAAGCTCTAATATAAACATACACTACTGGAAGCAGAGAATCCAAGAGAAAAGCTATGCATCTTAAAATAAGTGGCAATGAAAGCATTGCATTAACCAATCAGGTTTTGCTTTGACAGCACCGGGGCCATTCCGGAAGGCTTACGATATTGTCAGCCCGTCCTTGGATAATCTAAAATTGTTGAGAATCAGAGTTGCGATCACTGTGTGATCATGTGTTTCATGGAACTCTCAATAGTTCCAAACAACTCCGCTCTGTGAATAGGTTTGAATGGGTTTAAATAGGATAGAGAGCAGTTTACTATATTTACAGCAATTTCTAGTGATTATTAACAAATCATGTGCATTGATTATGTATTTATAACTATGCTGACTATGTTTTACAAATTTATTTTATTCTGGGAAGTGAAGAAGAGACAGCATTACAAAAAATTTTAATATGCTTATTGTTTATATGTCACAAACACCGGCTTCACCTACCCAGTCAGCTTCATTCTCCCGATCATAATCACTAGAATTCTGAACACCTGCACCAACACCTTTATCTAATCAGCTCTACCACACATAGTGTGCTTGAGAAGCACTAAAATGAATGGACTTCAATGTTGGAACTATTGGTTGTTTGGAACTATTGGCCGCTTCACACACATCTTTCACATCTATCTCTCGCTGTTGTTGAGGCACGGTGGTGATTGAGTTTGCTTTCTATGACACGTTTCTTCCTGAGGGGAGAAATGGCTTGTATGTAAAATCTGCATGCTCTCAGAGTACTTCTGGAGATGTTTGTGTGTTTACGTCCTCATTTAGTAGGATGGCAGACACTAAAAAACACTGCGAGCGTCCCTTGAGCTTCAGTAAGTGTGTAGAAAACAAACCGCGCGACTGCAACATTTATTCACAGACATGTAGAACATGCAAGATTCATATTTAAATCGACTTTTGCGACTTAATATTTACATATACTAATCCATATCGTGATGTGATTTAAATGTAAAAACCCACATCTTATTAGTTCATTTAAAATAAAGACAATTTCTGTGACATTCTGTTCATGTTATCTGCATTGTGGAAATCATTTATCACTTTATAGTCTCATAGGCCAGCATAGAGAAAACAGCATGTAGAATATAGTCATAGGTCTCCAGACTGGTGACTGTGCATATATGCATGTTATGAGTAAAATGTTTTCCCTGATTGTTTAGCGTTCACATCTTTTGTTATGTTCTTGTATTAAACTGATCAAACTTCTACAGTTAACGCTTCTCAGTTGTGTGGATATTGACAATATTGTTTACAATTCTCATTTATAATCATTACTAATATGGCTTCTTGTTATCAAGATTGTAGTCTATATACTGTGTTCTGTTAAAGTATGAACTTAATATTATTCAAATTACTATTGCATATTAATATTTTTTACTTAAAGTGGCCATATCCCTGATAGGACACATACATCTAGGAAATGTCTATTTGACGTCTGCACTTACATCTGTACTTGCATCTGTAAGACACATTATTTAGGTTGTTTGCTCATCTGCAATACGTCTATTGAATGTCTCCTTTTAGATTTAGAACGTCCTTTGGATGTCTTTAAGATGTATGTAAAACTGACATCTGTAAGATATCTGCCAGAGGTTTATAGACAGCAAATGCTTTCCAGATCAAAAGATCTTTACCAGATGTATGCGTGTCTAGTAGATCAATGGTGATGTAAAGTGTGTCTGAACATTAGAGTCTAATCATGTGTTGGCTGCTGTTCAAGAGCCTATACACAAGATGGCCACCATATTGGTAAAATGGCCTTCAAATAAGAATCTTCCAACAAAATGGCTACCTTTCCTGAGTCAAGTCTTGTCTTTCTGATCTACCCGAGTCAAGGAATGTCACAGGTGATCGTCATTAAGCCAGGTCAAACCACAGCGGACCAGTCCAGTCAAATCATCTCTGATAATCACAAGTTAAGTCAAATTCTCAAAGATCTTCATGGAAGTCAAGTCACAGCTGATCTTCATGAGGCAAGTCATATCTCCGCTGATCTGCCAGACACATCTGCCAGGATAATGGGAATTGAAGTCCGGGATGGGGTGCCCTCTAGTGAAGCTCACAGGCACTCCAGTTAGAGATCATGACAACAGTATTATTGAAAATGTCAAAATTTAAAAATAAATAAATAAATAAAAATGTTTACTCTGTGGAAAGTTTTTTTCTTATAGGAGCCAGTGGCTCCTTTATCTTTTTTGTCTGGAGCTCTGTCATGTCAAATATGTGCTAAGTACTAATAAGCAGTGCATATGCCAATAAAGGGTATGCTAATAAGCAACTAACTAATAATGAGAATTGGTCCCTATAATAAAGTGTTACCATTACTTTTATTTGGGACTTACATACTGGGTTACACTACTGATTTAATTTTGCAGGTGACATATTACATACTTGGATATTCTACTGGTTTAATTTTATAAGGCATGCAGTAAAATGATGGCAACAGTTTATAATATAAAATAATGCCCTTATTGTTAGTTCATTTTAGCCAGTTTTGTGTATGTATATGCATCTTCCATTCTCTCTTTTGGCATATGGTGTTTCTCATATATGGAAATGTGATGTTTAATGAGTGTGCTGCCAATCTACTTGCTAACATCAGCCGTGTATTAAAAGGGAATGAAAAACCAATAATAAGGATAGTTTCTACGAGTCTTTTATTTTGATTATATAGTTTTGAGTATACAAATTCAGGTAGGAAACATCAGGGAGGATCAACAGATTTTTGTTGACAAAAAAAAGATTTTTTATTAAGCATTTATAATGTGATTTTTAAAAATCACATTATAAAATCTTTGGCAGGTATTGTGCTAATAGCACTGTTTTTATTTATGCAGTTCTAGCTGCTTCTCTGTGATTTACAATGCATATGAAGCAAGCTATTTAAGTCATTTATGTAACACTATAGTAATCACGTTACTTTTTAAGTTATTTATTTGATAATATAATAATTAAATAACTGAATGTTTATTAATTATATACATCAAGAATAATACATATTGTAATAATACATGTTGTAATATGTCGTCTTTGTTAGTTCATGACACCTAATGAAGTGACTATGTATAGAACCTTAAAAATCCTTGTGTCATAAATCTGATAAATATACCTAACAATAGTTCTCTCTTCGTTTGCAGGCCATAGTAAGTGCAAATAAAGATGTCAGATTGTGTTGATGTTGAAGAAAAGCCACCTGCCCCCCCTTTAAGAATGAACAGTAGTTCCCGTGACCCTTCTTCAGTGCACAGTTCAAAACCACTTCCAATGGCTCCAGAGGAGAAGAACAAGAAAGCCCGCCTCAGGTCCATCTTTCCAGGGGGAGACAAAAGTATGTGAACCCAGCTGCCTTACGCAGAATCTGTACAGTTACGTTTGTGCTCACTGTAGGGGAAATATGTTTATATTTAAAATTAGTTAAAAAGATCTAAATGTACTAGCTATTGTATGATCTCAGAAGACTTGGAACATAAAGTAAAGCATAGCTTAAAATGTTCCCAGGTAAAAAAACAAGTACACTTCCCTAATGTAATTAAAGTGCTCTATTTCCGCGCACTAATTTTGTACTTAATATACTAAAAAAGATTCTTTAGTACTTCTTATAATAAACTTAATATCATCTAAGTGTATTCAACTGTTCTATTTTGAGACACCATGAATATGAACTAAAATGCACTTTTAACATACTACCTCGTTTTTAAAAATCTATTTAGTTACCACTTGTATTACACTTGAGTGTATTATTGTATGAAAGATGGTTTCAAGTGTGCTACAAGTGGTAACTAACTAAGTTTTCAAAAACAATGCCAAGGGCAGTATTATACCATTCATACTGTACATACATACATTTTTGATAGGCTGATCTTTAAGGTGTTAACGTGTATTTGTTCCTCTATTCAACAGCCAATAAAAAGAAAGAGAAGGAGCGTCCAGAGATATCCCTGCCCTCTGATTTTGAGCACACCATCCATGTAGGCTTTGACGCAGTAACGGGGGAATTTACTGTGAGTTTAACCAGTCTCAGTCTACCTGTGTTTTATGTTTTGTGTATGTCTGTGTTTAAGGGTCATTGTTATCTGTAATCTATAGTAATCTAAGCACTGTTTTTAAAACTGGGCCTTTTCTGGTATTTTTTTAATTCAAGAAATAACTTGACTAGCATCTTACTGAATATATTATATAAGAGTTGAATGCCTTGCCTTGTTTTTTTGTTTTTGTTTTAAACAATATTTTAAACTTCTTTCTTGGGTTAAATTCTGTATTTGCTTGTCATTATTAAAATCCACTTGTTGTGTATACTTGTAACAGACAGACTCAATGGATAATTGTGTTGCAGTTTTTTAAAACAAGGTTGAATTCAACTAAATATCAGACATAAAGAGTGACCTGCCTCACTGTTCTTGCATGTAATGGAAAGTTTGTCAATCCTAGAGTGATCGGAGAGTATCCAGATAAATAGAGGATTCACAGGTAGAGAGATCCCAGAACATACAGATAACAAGAAGAGACACAGTGTGAGATCAGAGTATGACTGAATGCTCCCTTCTGTAGGGAGAACAGACAGATGTGGGTGATGGGGATTGAGGGTTGAAGCATAAAATGTAGAGTGAGTGTGGTACTCAGGAGAAAGTTGGAGCTGATAGGTAACCTGATTGATCTGATCTGCTTGATTATTTAAAATGGTGCAATGTATCTGGGACTTTGCTTCTTACAGGGCAAGTGCATCCAGATGTCCTGAGTGGAAAGTCAGACCTTCTGCCTGGGTTTATACTAAGAGGTATTGGTGCACTGACCATCAGCCTTGACTCTCTGTCGGTGCCGGTTTAAAGCTGGTAGTGACCTGCACCTCAGACTCTTTCACCATCCCAGAACTAGTGGTTAGAAGGTTTGATGGTAGAAGTAGCTCTTCCATAATGTCAATATGAATTGGGGTCAAAAAATTATCTTGAGTAAGCAAGATATGAGTTATGTAGACCCCTGGATGGTAGGTAGCCAGTGCCCAGAGAGCAATGAACAGACTGGATGATGGCTGTGTGTCGGCTCAAAGATTCTTGGAACCATTTTCATGGAGATTGTGAAATTGAAAAGCATCAATGAGTATAACATTAAGGGTTTAGTTACAGTGTAATGCATTTATTAAGCATTTCTCAAAAAATTTCAAAGTTGGTTATATAGATTTGATATTAAGATTTTATCAGTCAGTGATCGGTGACACACAACATGTCTTTATGTTAAAATTAAATTAAACCGCTCCTTATAATCAACAAGAACATGGTTCTCTTTACAATGAAGTACAATTGGTTATATAGGCTAATTATAATTTAAATTCCTTGCATTTATATAGTGCTTTTACATCATGATATGGGGGATTGGTCTTCCCATCCACTACTAGTGGCATCCACCTGAATGATTTGACGGCAGCAATAGTGCTCCAGAATGCCCACCACACACCAGCTTACTGGTGGAGAGGAGACAGATTGATGAGGTCAACCAGCACATATGGGGATTTTTAGGAGGCCATGATGTTCAGAAGCCAATGGGTGAATTTGGTCAGGATGCAGAGTTCACACCTCTATTCTTTTTCTTTTTGAGTGAGACAGGGCCTCTGTTTAACTCTCTCATCTAAAGGATGGTGCTTTTTACAGTATACTCGCTGTGAGATGCGCTTTAAGTGTGTATGCTTCAATGTCTGCACTCAGACTACCGAATATGATTAAATTTCTTTCTTTCGGCATCAAATTTATCAATATTTCTGCTCTTCTCTTAGTCCCACATATTGACATTTTGAACATTTGCAGTAAGAAATGTCATTTGCAGTAAGAAATTAGCTTATGTCCCGCATTATTTATTGACAAAAATATCAATAGAATTTTCCCATAGTTTGTCATTGAAAGCTAGTTTTAGTTTTATCATCTTGTTTTCTTTGGTGAAAAAAATGTTGTTGATGAATATTATGACAAAAATATTTTGTCAATTAAATTAATATTGGTTAGGACCCACACTGTCGGTATCGTACTCCAGATTTAATACTATCACAAAGAATTGATGTTAATGGTGTTGAAATTCTGCAGCAATGATATCTCAGATCAGTATCTTGTGTCTTGTGTAAACCCCATATAGCTAAAACTGTAAATTTAGCTTTTTGTTACAAGCATGGTAGTACCATCACTTCTACCACAAAAGATTGCTTTGTAGGTAATTTTCGTAATTTATCTAAAATACCTCAGCATATCAAACAGCAAAGAAAACCTTGATGTAACAGAAATGTTGGACTCTCTCTTATCTAGCAGGAAGATTTTGGTATAATGACCACACTCGTGTCCTAAAGTAGAGGTATTTCATATTGCTCTCTGGGAAAATAAACTATCCTACAAAAAGCATTAAAACTGCTGGATCTGATTTCTTTTAATCTCTTTTAGAAGAAAACAAAAGAGCAAGGGATAGAACCATGGTCAGTATGAGCTTGGCTGAGGTTGACCTGGATAAAGAGCGGGGTGAATGCAAAGTGGAGGAGGACCTAATAGACTGCTATGCTGAACTGCAACCTCTCCTGTCTTTTTCTTCTTTGCTGGTCCCAGCCAGCTCTGTTCCTCCAGTGCGCCCTCCAGTGCCTACTCCTCATAGATGCCCTCCAACATCAGTTCCAGCCCCGAGTTCTACCTAGAGAGGGCTCCTGTATGTACCCCTAAAAGCCCGGAGGATCTTGACTTCCCACCTGCCCCAGCCTCCTACTCCATTGTCGTCTGCCAGCCCCTCTGCTCACCCTGAGCCCACCATCTGTATGGCGCAAGCTCCACAGGCATGCCATCTTTCAACATCACAGGGGCTGGAGTATCTCTCGACTCCTGCAGCTTTCGAGGCCCAGAATCTGCCTCGGCCCATTGACTCACCGGGTCCACAATTACTCCTAGCTCCCTCCTCCCTGGCTCATCGATCCATGTTATTCCGACCTACGTTGACCATCCTGCTCTTTGGGACTCCACTCCTCTGGCTGCGCCTTGTCCCTCTATCCCTCCAGCTCCATCAGGCTCTTCAGTTCTCTGTCGCTCCAGCTCCACCCTCTGGATAACCGTCTTCGCCTTTGTCATTGGCGCAATCTGCTCCGCTTTGGCCCTCGGTATACTTCCTGTCTCCCTTGCTCTATAGCTCTCTGTTTCCTCCACCACCTGCTCCCTGAGTAGCTGGCTTCCATGGCTTCTCCCTCCCTAAGCTCCACCATGGGTTGCTGTTATGGCTGTGGCCTGGGTCTAGCTGGACTCTTCCTGCTCCAAATCCCTCCTGTCTTTTCCCTGGCTCCTCCCTCCTTTGTTACTGCAATCAACTCTGTTTGCTGTCCCCCTCCTGGGTATCCGTAATCCTGATGTGTGCTGAAGTTCCCACCGGCCTCTCCCCATGTTGTTGTTTACAGTGAGAGGACACACCTCTGGGAGGGGGGCGATATGTTAGAGATATGGACTGTTTTGGTTGTGTCTTTGCTCCCCATGTGTTTTGTGACCCTGACTCAGGTTAATTGTTAATTTGATTTCAGTTGGGTCTCCTTAGTTTTCTCATTATCCCTTGTATTTAAGTTCCTGTCTGAGCAATTCTTTCCTGTCAGGTCTACTATCGACTTACTCATGTGTCTCTTCTGTTGCCTGATGGATTTACCCTGTGTTCTGGAACATAATAAAGACTATTCGTTTTGATCCTCGTCTCAGTCATATCTCTTACACAGAGTGTGACACAGGCTCTAATGAGGATGCTCTTGACAGCTGCGAATCCATGTGTGGAAGTTTATTGGGACAATCCAAAAGAGAATAGTCAGATACAACAGGCAGAGGTTCGTTAACAGTAAGGCAGTCAGATCGGCAAAAATGTTCAAGGGATTTCCAGATAACAAAGACAGTAAAACAGGGAATGGGTCATTACACAAACACAAATTGCTACTTTCATAGATAGGAGTTCCTTGTTGCCCACATCATAATTTCTTTCAGCTGCAGTCAGCTTCCTGGAAAAGGAGGCACGAGGAAATAATCAGGGAAGATAAAGAGGCAGCAACAGTACTGTAACCTGTGATGAATCTTTGACAGTTCCTTGACAGTTGTGGGTTGTGGCCATTCCGTGACTGCTTTCACCTTGGTTTCATCCATTCTGACACCCTAATGGCTGATATGGTAACCCAGGAAGGAAGTCTTTGAAACAAGGAATTCACACTTCTTGTTTTGACATAGAGATGTTTCTGGAGTAGTCTGGAAAGTATGGTATTTACATGGTCGATGTGGTCTACCTCTGTTTGTGAATAAATCAGAATATTGTCAATGTAAGCCACCACATATTTGTTCAAGAGATCCTTGAATATTTAATTGATGAAAGACTGGAATACAGCTGGAACACTGGCCAGGCCATATGTCATAAAAAGATACTTATAGTGAACCATGGTGGTCCTAAACACCGTCTTCCACTCGTCACCTTCCTTGATGTGGATGAGATTATAAGCACTTCTAAGGGTCGAGTTTGGTGTATATGGTGGCCTCTCTCAATTGTTCCAGTGCAGAGGGTACAAGGGGAAGAGGATAGCGGAACTTAACCGTGACATTGTTGAAGCCTCTAAAGTCTATGCAAGGTCGTAGGCCTCCATCCTTCTTGCTGACAATGAAGAAGCCAGCCACAGCAGATGAAGTAGATGGTCAAATAATACCAGAACTGAGAACCTCATCAATGTATTCCTCCATAGCTTTACTTTCATTGAAAAACAGCGGATAAACCTTCCTTACTCTTGGGTGGCATGGCATTAGGGAGTAGGTCAATAGCCTCCTCATTGTCTATGAGAAGGTGGTTAGGTAGCCCTAACTTTACTGAAAACCTCTAGGAGATTGTGATAACATGAGGAAATGTTCACATCCTTCTGGGTCTCTGGGCTCTCTATCGTAGTAGTGCAACACAAAACAGGTTTAACAGAAAAACATTGATTGAAGCATGTCGGGGACCATTTAATGAGCTCACCCTTGGCTCAAGAGATGTGTGGATCATGAGCTGACTGGATCTGACCATGGCTGGATGTCCCAAAATTATCTCATACTTGGAAGAATTTACAATGTACAATGTGATGTTCTCACGATGGAACATGCCCACTAGAAGTATCAGAGTCTGTGTTTGATGGTTTATTACAGTTCCAATAACATTGTCATTGATTTATCTTGATCTTGATGGGTGTTTCACATGGTCGTGTGGGAATTGTGGTACTTCATGACGAAATGATCCATATTTACCTGGGGTGCTGCAGCCATCTTGTGAGGACATTCATTCAGTGAGACTGTGTTGAAACATTGCCTTCAGAGCTACATCATTCCAACCACTCCATGCAGCGAGAGTTCTGAATTCAATGGCAAACTCTGCAGATGTCGATGAGTTGACTCGAAATATCCTTGCCCCCAGCAGGATATTTTAACAATAATCCACAGATAATTTAAAACGTGGGTCTGACTCCCAAACTGCAGCGGCCCAGTCAATTGCTCTCCCAGTCAGTAAAGTCATTACAAAAGCACATTCCCACTATCAAACTTCTCTTGCTGAAAATCGAGGTAAAGACGTACTTGAAGAATGAAACCCTTGCAATGCTCGGCAGAACCATCAACCTTGTTAGGGAGAGCAAAGCTTACCGTTGTCGGCGTGGGAAGAGGCATGGCCCGGATATAGTGCATAAGATGGTTGTTTACCGACTGTAGTTTGGTGAGTTGTTTTTGATATCCCTTGAGCATCTCCTCTTGGTATGCAAGCACTTTTTGCATCTGAGAGACTTTCGCTGGATTCATGTTAGGCAAAGTATTCTGTAATGAGGACAGTGATGACGGCTATGAATCCATGTGCGGAAGTTTATTGGGACAATCCAAAAACGAATAGTCAGATACAACAGGCAGAAGTTTGTTAACAGTAAGACAGTCTGATTGGCAAACAGGTTCAAGGGATTTCCTGATAGAAAAGACAGTAAAACAGACAATGAGTCATAACGCAAACATCAATCCAATCAGGTTATCAGAATACAAGGGTGATCCAAAGAGACAATGGTCAAGATAAGCAGTCAAGATCATACACAAGATATCAGTTAGAATAAACATGGGAGAAATGGTTGGTAAGGCACAAGGTGAAACATGTGCTCTGGCTTTATGCTGGGCAAACAGCAAGTGAGCGCAGAGGGAGTAGAACAGAGTAAGTACTCAGGTGAGTGCTCCCTCTGCTGGCGTGGCATTACACAGGCCTTATAGGACCTGTGCTCAAATGGTTATATGGTGTTACATGGTTTTTCATAATATCAAAGGAATACTGAATAAAAATAAAGAGTAAAAACTGGAGTAAATAGGAGTAATATTGAACAATAAAAATTGCTTACACAGTTGACAAGCCTGTACTGCATAGTCTGGTATTTATAATAGCTGGTAGGAGTCACAAATGAAATCCTCCACTCATTCCCTCATATCTGGATGAGGTTGAAAGCACTATGCAGGTTTACCTTGATGAAGACAGCAGCTCCACAGTTTTTCTAGAGCTGCTGGGATGAGTGGAAGTGGACAGTGAAATTTTACTGTGATCTGGTTGAGTGCTCTATAATCAATGCAAGGCTTCAAGCCTCTATCCTTCTTAGTCATGAAAAAGAGGTGGCAGGACAGTGGAGAAGAGAAAACGGGGCAACATCTGGAAAAAGAGTGATCTTTCTTAGGATTTTTTCAATCTTCCACAGGATCCTGGTTTGGTGTTGACTCAAATCAAGGGAGACCCAATATGATGTCTGGGGGGTGGTTTGCTCCATAACCTGAAATGAGATAGATTCCTTATATACTGACTGCATCTGAATACTGCATCTGAATGGAACTCAAGCCGACCCAGAGTTGATGAGGACTGCAACAGATACAGATACACCAGGAACAGTGAGGTTCACAATTGGTTTGTGATTATAGCTCCATGTAGTTTTGTTTAAACAGAAACTGGAGAATGGGAACATGGGATCATTGGAGAACAGGAAAATCAGAAGCACACACTACCAGTGTTGTGCAAGTTATTTCCAAACTCTAATACATTACAGATTATTTTTTACTATTATTTAAAAGTAATCCTTTACCTTACAATATTATTGTCTCAGAATTGTAATGTTACATGACATGTATTACTGTTCAGCAAAATAACTACTGAAGTGGAACTTAATATTCTAAAATGACAAAATGTACTACAGAGCATTTTACATCCAGTAGAAAGCGATACGATGTAGCATAATGACTGTGGCCTATCCAGGCTACTATCAGTATTAACTGGCAAAGTGAAGGCTCAAGACAATGCTGGAAAGAATGACAGCCAAAATCACAAATGATCTAAGTCTTTTAAAAGTATGGTAGAGGTAAAGTGATTATCTGGCAATATCTGTGAATAGCTTGGGTATATTCATATTAGACACAACAGGACTATATTTATAAGCTCCAATGCCATGACAAGCAGATTTTTTTCTTTTCTTTTTGTTGCCATTAATTTATTCACTTCAAATTCAAGTGGTTCACAACATAAAACTGTCATGCACAAAATGAGCATGAGGAACATAGCTTATGCTCTCTCAGTATAAAGTGCAATTAGAGGACCAACCCCTCAACCTCAGTCATTTTAGGCCATAGAAATTAACATATAGGCTAAACATAGCCTAACTGCTTAGAAAGAAAACAGATCAAACTGGCACCAACAACCATGCTATGTTCCAAGTCACTTAAATCACCTTTCTTCCTTATTCTGATGCTCAGTTTGAACTGCAGCAAATCGTCTTGACCATGTCTACATGCCTAAATGCATTGAGGTGCTGCCATGTGATTGACTGATTCGCGTTAACGAGCAGTTGTACAGGTGTACTTAATAAAGTGGCCGGTGAGTGTACAATTCTACCTAGTCTACCTGGTGTCTTTGCTGTTGATTGCTCATGCCTGCTCGATTGCTCCTGTCTGCTGAGAGGTTGGTTTGTTTGTGGCTTTGTGTAGCATCGCTCTTCAATTTATCACCTTCTCTTCTCTAGCGATCAAATATAATTTAATTATCTACATACCGCTGATACTATCTATCAAACTAATCTAACTAATTCGACCTCTGTTAGTTCGCTCGCTTTAATTTAAAACTCGGCGTTGAGTTAGTATTCGTTAGCCAATTCACTTTCGTTCCCACCTGTGTTTTCACGCCTATTATTGGCTTCTTTCCACTGCTGTTCATTTGTTCCTCGCGCTCGTTCGCTCTGTTTTCACAAGCTCATCAAAACAAGAGTGGTAAGTGAATCTTCCATAACTTACAGTGAGTAAATGGCTTCTCCCTGCATCGTCACTTGCACCGCCTGTCACATGCATAGTTTATCTGTCTCTGTCAGTGATCAGGAATTCACATGTGTTAAATACAGGGAAATAGCTAGGCTGACACAGAAGGTTTTAGAATTACAGGCACGCATCCAAACTTTAATTGAGGACAGTAAAAATGCGAGGGCTGTAGATACTGCTTTGTATGCGACTAGTACAGTGAATCATGTACATTGTTCGGTTCCAGCTTTCCAGCCCATGCAGCAGGGCAATTGGGTGACCGTGAGACGCACTAGTCGCGGGTCAAAACACCGCTCTTCCATTCCAGTGACGCACCCACTGAGAAACCTGATCAAAGTTCTCTAGTAATTGGTGATTCCATTGTACGGAACGTGAAAATAGAGACACCAGCCACCGTAGTCCAATGCTTACCGGAAGCCAGAGCGTCTGACATCTTGTCAAATTTAAAAGTGCTGGCTAATGCTAAAGGTAAATTCCGTAAGATTGTTATTCATGTTGGCGCTAATGATGTTCGACTTCGCCAGTCGGAGATCACTAAAAATAATATTAAAGAGGTGTGTGAATTTGCAAGCACGATGTCGGACAATGTAATATGCTCTGGTCCCCTCACTGCTTACCGGGGTGAAGAGATTTACAGCAGACAGCCGGATCTCAATGGCTGGATATCTAAGTGGTGCCCGCAGAACAACATAGGCTTTATAGACAATTGGATGAGTTTGGAGTCTTCATCCCTCCTGGGGTGGTGCCACTCTTCTATCTAGAAATATGGCATATAGTATTAGAGCTCCAACATGACCAACTAGTGCCCAGGTCAGGAAGCAGACAGACTGGCTAAACCGACCACCTGCTAGCTGCCTCACGTCAAAGAAGGCAGTTAATTCTCAACACATAGAGATTCTTTCACTATAGAGACTGTCTGGTCCCCAAATTATAATATGTAGAGAACGTCCAAACCAAATTAAAAGCAATAATTTAATTAATGTCCAACAAATTAAAACTACCTATAATTCAAATAAGCAAATGATAAAACTTGTCTTGCTGAATATTAGATCACTTTCCACAAAAGCACTTTATATATATATATGATTTGATCAAAGATCAGAACCTAGATTTGGTTTGTTTGACAGAAACCTGGCTAAAACCAGATGAATATATTACTCTAAATGAATCTACCCCCCAAAATTATTGCTATAAAAATGAGCCACGTTTAAAAGGTAAAGGGGGAGGTGTTGCTACAATTTATAACAATATTCTTAGTACTTCTCAGAAGGCAGGCTTTAAGTATAACTCATTTGAAGTTTTGGTGCTGCATATAACATTATCTATAGAATCATGTGCTAGTGATAAATCCCCTGTAATCTTTGTAGTGGCCACTTTATACAGGCTACCAGGGCACAGCACAGATTTCATTAAAGAATTTACTGATTTTCTCCATGGTATAATGACAACACACGCACCCTAAAGAGAGCAGCCCGGAAAATGGAGCGCAGGTGGAGAAAAACTAAATTAGAAGTATTTCGTACTGCCTGGCGGGAGTGTATCCTGTCATATAGAAAAGCATTAAAAATTGCAAGATCTGATTATTTTTCATCTCTTTTAGAAGAAAACAAACACAACCCCCAGTATTTATTCAGTACCTAAATTAACGAAAAATAAAACGGCAACAGGTGCTAACATTCCCCAAGAGTATAGCAGTAATGAATTTCTTTACTTCTAAGATTGATACCATCAGAGATAAAATTGTAACTATGCAGCCGTCAACTACAGTTTCACATCAGATAGTGAGCTTTAGATCCCCTGAGGAATAATTACACTCTTTCTCTATTATAGGAGAAGAAGACTTGTACAAACTTGTTAAATCATCTAATCCAGCAACATGTATGTTAGACCCTATTCCATCTAAACTATTAAAAGATTTGCTTCCAGAAGTCATAGATCCTATTTTGAACATTATTAATTCATCATTGTCATTAGGATATGTTCCCAAAACCTTCAAACTGGCTGTAGTAAGCCTCTTATTAAGAAACCACATCTTGATCCCAAAGACTTAGTAAATTACAGACCAATCTCTAATCTCCCTTTTCTGTCAAAGATACTAGAAAAGGTAGTATCCTCACAACTGTATTCCTTTTTAGAAAAAAATGGTGTCTGCGAGGATTTCCAATCAGGATTTAGACCGAATCATAGTACTGAGACTGCTCTCATTAGAGTTACTAATGACCTGCTTCTATCATCTGATCGTGGTTTTATCTCATTATTAGTGCTATTAGATCTTAACGCAGCATTGTCGATACTATCAACATTCTCTTGGATAGACTAGAAAACTATGTTGGCATTAGAGGAAGTGCCTTAGCATGGTTTAATCATATCTATCTGACCGCTATCAGTTTGAAGCACTAAATAAGGAGGTATCATATCACTCAAAAGTGAAATATGGAGTTCCTTAAGGCTCAGTGCTAGGACCGTTACTTTTCAACCTATACATGTTACCTCTGGGAGATATTATCAGGAGTCATAGTGTTAGCTTTCACCACTATGCTGATGATACTCAGCTCTATATTTCAGCGCAGCCTGGTGATACACACCAAATTGAGAATCTAACAGAATGCATAGTCGATATAAAAAACTGGATGATGAGTAACTTCTTAATGGTAAATTCTGAAAAAACGGAGGTGCTAATAATTGGACCTAAAAACCCCACATATAATAATCTAGAACACCACAGTCTAACACTTGATGGCTGCTCTGTTAATTCTTCATCATCAGTTAGGAACCTAGGTGTGCTGTTTGACAGCAATCTTTCCTTCGAAAACCATGTTTCTAGCATCTGTAAAACTGCATTTTTCCATCTTAAAAATATATCTAAATTACGACCTATACTTTCAACCTCTAATGCAGAAATATTAATTCATGCGTTTATGACCTCAAGGTTAGATTATTGCAATGCTTTATTGGGTGCTTGTTCTGCATGCTTTATAAACAAACTTCAGCTAGTCCAAAAGGCAGCAGCCAGAGTCCTTACTAGAACTAGGAAGTATGATCATATTAACCCGGTTCTGTCAACACTGCACTGGCTTCCTATCAAACATCGGATAAATTTTTAAATCTTATTAATTACCTATAAATCCCTGGATGGTTTAGCTTCTCAATACTTGGGCGAGCTCTTATCACATTATAGTCCTGCACGTCCGCTGTGTTCTCAAAACTCTGGCCATTTGATAATACCTAGAATAACAAAATCAACTGCGGGCGGCAGATCAGTTTCTTATCTAGCACCTAAACTCTGGAACAATCTCCCTAACTCTGTTCGGGAAGCAGACACACTCTGCCAGTTTAAATCTAGATTAAAGACACATCTTTTTAACTTGGCCTACACATAACACACCAACACACTTTTTATTCAAAAAGTGAATTTATATTCAAATCCATTAAAGGATTTTTAGGCTGCATTACTTAGATTTGCTGGAACCGGGAACACTACTCCTAAAATACGATTTACTTGTGACATCATAAAAAGAATGGCATCTGTGCTAATATTATTCCTGTCTCTTTTTCAATCTGTTTTCACAGTTTGTATCCAGATTAGATGGTGGATTAGCACCTAGAGATTATGTTCATCAGAGACCAGAGCACCTAGATGCGCTCTGTGGACAGATCACCAGATCCTGATGCACACACACACACACACACACACTTAGTGTCATTTACACTATCTGACACAGCTGCGTTTAAAATTGAACTGGAAGTTAAGTGCTGGGCGTCCGGTCAGAGGAGAACTGGCCCCAACTGAGTCTGGTTTCTCCCAAGGTTTTTTTTTTTACTCCATTCTGTATGGATGGGGTTTTGTTTCCTTGCCGCTGTCGCCTCTGGCTTGCTTTGTTGGGGACACTTAACTTCTAGTGATTATCGTTGAATTGATTACAGAGGCCGTCTCTGCATTTAATAACAAATTGTTCACTCTCGTCATTATACATCCCTGTCATTGTATTCTTCTACCTTATACTGTACAGTGCTTTGATGCAACCTGTGTTGTCAAAAGCGCTATATAAATAAAAATGATTGATTGATTCATAGTCACCATGCAAACCTTAGCTTTCCTTGTGATTGCTGCTGGTCACAGGGATCTTGCTAATTAGCTTCCTGAAAGCAGGAGAATCCACCATTGACAATGATAACATGTCCTCGACGACATACTCTGCCACAAGTCTTCTGACTTCTCAAGGTTGAAGTGGCATAATGGCAAACCGAGATAAACTTAACTTCTGCTGCTTTGGCTTATCGCTCTTGTTCCTCTGTTTTCTTTCTCTTCTCTGTAAGTGGAGTGGACGCATGGCAACGCTCAAGATGTTTTTTTAAATTCCTAGTGCTATTTCTTGATGTCGATAATTCTCTCAGGTTTATACAAAGGTTGCATTTGACAATAAAGTTCTTCTTGTCTTTATCACAGACAAAATCGAAGTAATGCGTATACGTCCATCTCGCGAATGTACTGATTTGTGCCATTCTCTTTTCTTGTGCTTTTCTTGCCTGCTCTCTTATATCGTACTCTTAATTAAGATCTCGTAGATCTTCTGATGACTCACTACTCTCACTGTCCATTGTTTTCTTCTTTTTTTTTTTTTTTGCTCATCTAAATCTGACAGCTATTCTTCTGATCCATGAGTGTGGTATTCTGGAATTTTATTTTCAAAATCTTCACTAAATGGTGCAGTAGGTTGTGAGATGTTTATACAGTACATTCAGATAGTTCTCATATCTCTTTTTTTGTTAATGATATTATTTATTTCCTCTTGTTCTATGAAATTTGTAGTTACTTGGTTTTCTTGAGACATTTCTATATTACAGCTATAAGACTCCATAACTGGACGCATCAGAATTATAATGTATTTCCCTGTTTTCCCTACTTACAGCTTCCTTAATTTTTTTAATGAACATTCTGCTCTCATCTTCAGATTGTTCTTTACTGCATCACTATGTATTACAGTCACATTATAGTGTGTGTTATACTCTCCCATTTCTTAATTCTTACTGTTCCAGCCTGAGGACTTATACTAAACCTTATATTCTCTATTTCCTCAAGAGTTTCTTCCCTTAAACTACCAAAAACTCCAGTTATTTCTGATCCTTTAATCATCTGGGGATTTTCATTTACCAGAACAATACCTCCTGAGGTAATCTCTATCCAGTCTTCATACGTATGGATTATTATCCTTTTTAAGTGTATTTCATGCTATGGGTGTGGGTCCGCTACTATGACAATACTATTTCTGTCAACATTTTGCATTCAGATAGTCTGTCATTTATATCATAAACTTTTCCATATGATGACTTACTCAGGTTTTTCTCATTCATAGTCTACAGTTTTATTTTGCTGATATTTTCTCACAAGCCCTGCTCATAATTCCCCTGCCTCTGAGATTTTAAACTGTATAGTCACTTCCTGCTCATAGTGGCTTCCTTTTTTTAGGGCCCATTGTATGACTACTAGGCTGACTTCTGACTCATTAAGATATGCTCTCTGCAGTCCATCCCCACTCAGTAAGCATAAAAGATTCTGACCTGACTCTGTTTCCTGTACTGAGGCTTCTGCTTTTAAGATTCTTTTCTCCTAGTCTTTCACCCTGTGGTCTCACAGCTATATGCCTATATCGAGATACTGCTAGATTTTCTCTATGCTTTTACTTGCCATAATAAATTGTTCCCTTCAGGTTTTTCAACTCTATAGCCTCTCTAATGTCTTCAATGGACTTTTATTCAAAGAAAAACCTTTGTTTGAATAAACATATATGTCCTTCAGGTCATCACCTCACCTTAGCTATGTTTGATATCTAAAAATATGTTTTTATGTGATCTATTTGAGAGTGCATATTATACGTTGATACATTTGCAATATATTAGTGTTCTTTAGTAATCTTTATTAATTTTTATATCAACCTCCAATCCAGTGCATATGCAAATTACCATACTTGGAGACAAAGAGTCATAAAGAGGTTTTACTTCCTCAGCCTACAAAAGGCCTCACTTCGATGACCCACCACAGTTTTCTATTTTTCTGGTCTCTTCAACAACTCACTACTTCTCATCTTCTGGAGCAGTTGCAATGCACCTGGCGGGTGCTGTTGTGTTAAATGCTGGGAAAATTATAGTTTGAACTCTCAACCCTTAAGTTTTTGTGCCAGGCCTTGTGGCCTTGACTTTTCATTCAATGCAAAGATCCTTGGATCTGAGCAGATCACTCTTTTAGCCTTTTTCACCTTCTACCTGAGAAGAAACTTCCAATTATCAGAGTCAGGACATCTTTGGAACTTTCATCCGAGACCTTCTGGACCCTCAATATTGAGGCAATGCAAGTATACAGGTTTAGTATTAGTTATAGACCTGCTATAAAAGGCACTGATGGTTTACAGGTGGCTTTTCATAGCTTCATTCTGTGCTTTTCCTGATGGTTTACCATCAAGCCTTTGCACTTTCCTATAGGCCTATGAGTGTATTTATGCTTCTGTGTTCAGTTATGTAAGTTGGCTTTTAATAGTGAGTTAATAAAACATTTGTGTCAGAGAAAGTCACTGAGAGGCAGGATTAGCACTCACGTTGATCTGCACGAGAGGTGGAGTAGCCGCATTGGTGGGGGTTAAGGGGGTTAATGGGTTACACCTGGGCAGGTAATCAGTCCTAGGTATATGGGGCATTATGAGCCTGAGACAAATGTAGCCTGAGACTGTTAGTACTCAGGAGCGGGTTCCCTCTAGTGGGAATCATATTTCTATAAAGATGTAAAATTGTTCACTGAAGTAATTTTAGTCTTGTTTAAAGACCTAGGAGAAGAAGGCCCAAAGACATTTTGTATCTCTGAAAAGCCCTGAATATACTCTGTAGAGGGCATCCAGGCCTAAAATGTGACACATTTATATTGTCAACTACAGGGACAATAACTCCATAGCTGGGTCTCAGTAGGATATACAGGTGCTGGTCATATAATTAGAATATCATCAAAAAGTTGATTTATTTCACTAATTCCGTTCAAAACATTTAACATATATTATATTTATTCATTACACATAAACTGGTATATTTCACATGTTTATTTCTTTTAGTTCTGATGATAATAACTGACAGATAATGAAAACCCCAAATTCAGTATCTCAGAAAATTAGAATATTTTGAAAAGTTCAATATTGAAGACACCTGGTGCCACACTCTAATCAGCTAATTAACTCAAAACACCTGCAATGGCCTTTAAATGGTCTCTCAGTCTAGTCTGTGGGCTACACAATCATGGAGAATAATGCTGACTTGACAGTTGTCCAAAAGACAACCGTTGACCCAAATGTCATTGCAAAAGAGACTGGCTGCTCTATGTCCAAGCACGTTGTTAGAGAGGCAAAGAGAAGGAAAAGATGTGGTAGAAAAAAAGTGTACAAGCAATACACCCTGGAGAGGATGTGAAACAAAATACATTCAAAAATGTGGGGGAGATTCACAAAGAATGGACTGCAGATGGAGTCAGCGCTTCAAGAACCACTACACACAGACATATGCAAGACATAGGTTTCAGCTGTCGCATTCATTGTGTCAAGAAACTCAGAAGCGTTTCGCCTGGGATGAAGACAAAATGGACTGGACTGCTTCTGAGTGGTCCAAAGTTATGTTCTTTAATGAAAATAAATTTTGCATTTCCTTTGGAAATCAGGGTCCCAGAGTCTGGAGGAAGAGAGCAAAGGCACAGAATCCACATTACTTGAGATCCAGTGTAGCGTTTTCAGTCAGTGATGATTTGGGGTGCTGTCAGGAGAAATAGATTAGATTCAGATGCGGGCACCAGGAACTCAGATTATTGGATGTCAGACCGCAAAGCATTCTTTCAAGATCCTGGTTAGCCCGCTCATATTGTCCATTGATCTGGGGATGGAAACCAGAAGACAGACTCACAGAGCAAACCATGGAGACAGAAGACGTGATCCACCATCAGCCGAGCGGTCTCCCAGGCGAAGTGCAACTTGGGCAGGGAAATGAAATGGGCTACTTTGGAAAAACGATCCACCACAGTGAGAATCAGAGTGTTCCGCTTCGAGGGGGGAAGCCCAGAACCAAAGTCAAAGGCAGATGTGTGACCATGGATCAGGTGGGGAGTTAACAGGCTTATATTGAGCACAAGTGGGATAGGCCAACACAAACTGTCTGACATCACCCACCAGAGAGGGCCACCAGAAATGCTGACGGATGGCAGACCAACCTGGATGTGTTACCCCACCTAAGGACTTCAGGGCTCAGCCGACACTTAACAACCTACCCACAGGACACTCGGCACTTGCACCCCTTGTTCAGCCTCCACTCGCCTCTTGATACCCCAAGAAAGAGCCCCGACCACCACCCCTTCAGAGAGAATGGCATTGGCCTCAAGCTCTTCCACAGGAGCACCCGACATACGCAACAGAGCACCGGGCTTAACATTCTTGGACCCTGGCCGATACGAAAGCCCTTCATGTTTCCTGCTGCTGATTTGCAGATTTGATTGTTCAACAGGACTTGGCACCTGCACACAGTGCCAAAGCTACCAGTACCTTGTTTAAGGACCATGGCATTCCTGTTCTTAATTAAACACGCCTGACCTTAAACCCATAGAAAATCTATGGGGTAGAAGATGTGATATGCCAGACCCAATAATGCAGAAGAGCTGAAGACTACTATCAGAGCAACCTTGACTCTCATAACACCTGCATTGCTGCAGTACTTTAGGCAAAAGGAGCCTCAACTAAGTATTGAGTGCTATACATGCTCATACTTCTCAGTTGGCCAAGATGTCTAAAAATCCTTTCTTTGTATTGGTCTTAAGTAATATATTCTATATCATGGAAAGATGCGGCGAGCCATTTGCTCTGTCTATTGTTTGTGCTGTTACTGTTTTTTCACTTTTCAAATATGGCTTTATTTTCAACTTACGATCACCAGAAACTGTTAGATATTGGAAACCAAGTTTTGGATCTACCTGATGTTCTCCATAGTGGACCACACTCTTCTCCGCCAACGATTTACTTCTGCCTTCTTGTGCCATCAACCGTGCAATGTTCCTCTGAGGAAGCAAAGGCCAGATTACTTTCAGGATTTTCCTGGTTTTTGGCTTGTGGAGATTGCTTTGAAGCAGCCTCCATCTGAACTTGTTCAGATCGATATGGTATGTTCAGTTCTTTGTGTTTCTATTTACTGTC
This sequence comes from Puntigrus tetrazona, assembly GCF_018831695.1. Taxonomy (NCBI): domain Eukaryota; kingdom Metazoa; phylum Chordata; class Actinopteri; order Cypriniformes; family Cyprinidae; genus Puntigrus; species Puntigrus tetrazona. Next base: position 25,371,472 of record NC_056703.1, on the reverse strand, counting down.
CTCCCTGTTTTAATAGTGAGTTTTTAGACTGACTTGATTGGAGGTCTTATTCTACAGTTTAATAAGATTTTAATTTTGGGTGATTTTAATATTCATTTATGTTGCCTTGATAAACCACTGGCTTCTGAATTTAAACATTTGATGAACTTTTTTTACTTCAATGGGTCCAGGGGCCTACTCACGCTTATGGTCATATGTTGGATCTAGTATTTTCATATGGGATTTAAGTCTCTATAAGTGAAATCAATTATATTTGCTTTTCTGATCATAAATGTGTTTTCCACTTTATTCCCTGGACCAGCAGCTCGTTTGAGTCAGTATTTTATTGTACAGTCCAGTGAAAATTAGCAGATTCTTATGAAATGGAACACTCTTCACAGATACTTTGGATATGAATTGTCTTTTTAACCATTTTAATAAGAAATTTAAAGCTTCTCTGCACCCTTTTCTGATCTTATTGCACCCCTTAAATCGAAACATAGTACTTCCAAACCACATCCATGGATGAATGACTCGGTTAGGCTCCTTTGTAAGACTTGCAGGAAAGCAGAGTGTAAATGGTGTAAAGAATAAGCTACAGATTTCATATGAAATGTGGCGGGATTCCTTAAACCTATTTCAGAAAGCTGCTAATACTGCCAAATCACAATATTTCTATGATCTTTTAGAAGGCAATTCTCATAGACCTAATGTCATCTTTTCTATTATTAATTCTGTACTGAATCCTCATGTTGATACTTTCCCCAATGCCTCTGTTCAGATGTGTGAACAATTTAGTACATTTTTTAGACTGTTTTTTTTTAAGATCAAGTCTGTCCATGGGAAATTGTGCTGATCCTGAGTCTGTGGCCTGGTCTGTGCCTTGGGGTGACTTTGTGCTCTTTTGAAACCTGCAAAGAGGTGATTGAACATCTGAGACCATCATTCTGCTTGGCAGATACGATACCTCCTAGATTTTTAAAGCATATTTTTGATGTGATTGGTACAGATTTTCTTAGTATTTTAAAGCTTAGTTTAAGTGAAGGATCTTTTCCTGATTGTTTAAAAATAGCTATAGTGACATGGGTTCATAGTAAACTATAGTAAAGAAGCCTTCTCTTGATACTTCCAACTATAACAACTTTAAACCAGTCTCTAACTTATGTGACGGGGTGAAGAAACACAGCAAGGAGGGCTCAAATCAAAACCCCAGAGGGTGGGTTTATTAACAAAGAAACTCAAACAAATACAGGTGATCGTGCCAGTCCGTGGTGTGAGTGTGCTCGTGCTCTCTCTCTTCCTCTTCCTTCCTTCCTTCCTTCCTTCCTTCCTTCCTTCTTTCTTCGGGCTGCGAGGTGAGTCCGTGTTGGGGTGCTGGCTGACCGGTCTATATGCTGCTTTCTGCAGGGGAACAAGAGAAGAGCCGTTAGTCGTGACGCTCATGGAGGCGAATGCTCAGTGACGGTGTGCCGCGTGTGGTTAGGGGAGAAACGGGGTGGGTGGAGAGTGACCCCTGATAGACCTGCGAAAGCTGCCCAGATCCGAGAGAGGCCGTTCACGTTGGCGTTCGCCTCTCCAGCTCGGTGACGCACAATGAAGTGGAAGTCCTGGAGGACCCACCGGGTCACCCTCGCGTTGGTTTCCTTGGCCTGGGCCATCCACTGCAGGGGGGCGTGGTCGGTGAGGAGGGTGAACTTCCGGCCGAGGAGGTAGTACCGCAGCTCCAGGACTGCCCACTTGACAGCCAGGGCCTCCTTTTCTACCGCCGCGTAGCTTCTCTCGGCCGGGGACAGCTTTCGAACTGCCCCCAACCCCGTATCGGAGGCATCCGTCTGTAGCAGGAAGGGGCAGCTGAAATCCGGCGCTCGGAGAACCGGTTCTGACGTTAGTGCCGCCTTGATCTTCCAGAACGCCTCGGGTGTCCACCTTATCTTCTCAGGCTGCCCCTTCCTGGTCAGGTCCGTCAGGGAGGTAGCTAAAGATGAGAAGTTGAGGATAAAGCAACGATGGACCAGCTCTAGGATCGCCTCCGTCTTTGACTTTGGGACAACCAACAGCAGCTTCTCCCCCCTCCGCTATGGGGGCCTGGCTGCACATTCTGCCCCTCCACAACGCGCACTTGTGGCCAACAGTGTTTGAGGCGGTCGTCATGGGTTCATCGCGTGGAGAGGGAACCGCCGGCCTGTTGACTGGTCGCAACGTGCCCTCCGGCACGCGTCACTCCTGGACCACCCTCCAGGAAAATCGAGAGGCCGAGTCTGGAGAGGATTTCTCGGCGCACTTCATTGTAGCTCTCTGCCGCCTCGCTGCGCCTTGCCGGTTAAGAGGGGGGCTAGTATCCGCTCCCACTCCTCTGGGTGCCAACCTTCTGCGTTGGCTGTCGTTTCGAACATTTGTAAGTACGCTTCTGGATCGTCATCCGCGGACATTTTTGGCAGCAGTTTGGTGGCTTGGGCTCGGGGGTCGGCAGCGGAATCTGTTGGGCAGCAGCGGATCGTAGGGCGACGAGCTCCTGTTCCGTATCGCCCTGTCGAGTAGCCAGGTGCTCCACGATTTGTTGCTGGCAGACGCTAACCTCAGTGAGTCGTTGTAGCAGTTCTTCCATGGCAGGGGAGGAGCACTACGCCACGCGGTAAACAAAAAGGGGACACAGCAAAAAAAAGGGGGTGAAGACGAGATCACTTGCCAGTGTTTCTTCACATTCTTTCCCGCATTCTCCACCAGTGTGACGGGGTGAAGAAACACACAGCAAGGAGGACTCAAATCAAAACCCCAGAGGGTGGGTTTATTAACAAAGAAACTCAAACAAATACAGGTGATCGTGCCAGTCCATGTCGTGAGGGTGCCGGCTGACTGGTCTATATGCTGCTTTCTGCAGGGGGACAACAGAAGAGCCGTTAGTCGTGACGTTCATGGAGACGAATGCTCAGTGATGGCGTGCCGCGTGGCCTTTTTATCCAGACTCTGTTCAACACCATGTTGTGTTGTTTCAGCGTTTATCACTCACTTTGTGAAAGCAACATTACAGAGCCAGTTTAGTTTTTCTAGTCTAGTCATAGTCTTGCCTTGTCTCTTTTTCCATATTCTAATTGTCACCTGTTTTGGATTTACCCTTTTGTCTTGTCGTTTGGACACCTGCCTGGATTATTGCTTGTGTTTTAGGATTACTCCCCTTGCCTAGCCCATTTATGTTTTGAATTGCTTTTGTTTTACCTTCACCTGTTTACTTATATTTTGACCCTGTCTGTGTTCTCGTCCCTGTCTATAAATAAAGATTTGCAGTTGGATCCGCTCGACTCTCGGCTTGTCGGCCCTTTTCGGATATTTTTTATTGCCCAGCCCTAATACTAAAATTGTTTACTGACAGAATTTGTTGAAATTCATTATGAACCATCTATTAGAATCTGTTTCAAATCTGTTTAAAAAGTCTTTAAAATATTGCACTTGCGTGCAAGAATGTGTCTTGTGTGAATGGCCCATAAGCATGCAGATAACTTAATTCTTGTCTCTTGTCTCTTTTTTTTTACTTTTTACGTTGGATTTTTGCTATTTATATCACAGTTTGTATGTAAATGTTTTAAATATTGTTGACAGTTTCACAAAGCCTGCTTGGAATGTAAAGCACATGTATGATTTACTTAATAGTCCAATTTGTCTGTTTCTAATGTACACATGTGCACATACACAGGGTATTCCAGAGCAGTGGGCTCGGTTATTGCAAACGTCTAATATTACTAAGTTGGAACAGAAGAAAAACCCTCAGGCTGTAATAGATGTTCTCAAGTTCTACGACTCCAAAGAGACAGTGAACAACCAGAAATACATGAGCTTCACATCAGGAGGTGAGGCACGCACACGCAAACAAATACACACAAATATGTATGCAGGTGTGTAGGTCATGACCACCTCTCTGGCCATCATTTGCCATCTTCTAGTGAATTATAATATATCATTAAAATATATGTTTTGTATATATTATGTTTTGTTACCACATAATACCAATATTTTCCTGTAGGTGCTACACATTTACCATGCAAGCGAATAATCATCTATTAAAAAGTCAATATTTGTTTGAATTTTGCTTTTAGAAGTTTTGAAATTGTTGAGCATAAATTACATTAAAATTACACATCTGTTTATATCTAATAAATAAGAAAAATGTAAGTTTACTAAAATTCTAACTAATGAAATGTTTATGCTTCCAGATAAATCTGCTCATGGTTACATTGCAGCCAATACTCTGGTGAGTTTTTTTTTTTTTTTGTCTAACTTGATATTTGATGTCAAATTAATCAGATTAATCTTCATGAAATAAAGAATTAATGATCATGCACATAGGAATGCCATGTCTAACCCTTACAAATAAAATGTATTTACACAGACTAACTGAACTGCACTAAAACTTATTACAGTAAATATTATAACACATTAAAACCGTTCTTATGAATATTCTGCATTATAGATTTATTATAATGCATTAGGAATACTCATATAATGTATTAGAAATATGGGCTTCATAGAAAGTGATGTGAAACTACTGAAGCCTTTTAGTCAGGCACGCAGTTCAACTGCATGGCCATCGGTTTGTGCAGTGTATAACAGACAAACCAATTTCTCAGAAAAGCCTGCCAGAATGGGTGGGGCCATCTGGCTATATATTCCGGTTACTGCAAATAAATTGACGACTAAGTTGTGTAGCTACTTAGCACAGCAAGGAATGTAGTCCCTTATCTCAGGGAACTGAGGTTACGGTCTGTAGGGGATAAGAGTGAATGAAATACATTTAAGATTTGATCCGAACATTGAAACATGAGGAGCTGAAATTCCACAAAGAGGCTAAAGTCAACAGGATGTGCCCAGGAGATGCCATCAATGTGTCCTTGTGCCACAAGGTATCGTAAATATTGGTATGATTCATCCATACTCTCTACCTGAATGTTCAATATAAAGCTAGGGCTACTGTAAAGATGAAACCTAACTAAAGATATTAACTAAAAAGATAAAGTCATTGAATGTCATTGTTTACTCACTCTCATGTCTTTCCAAATCATGTCTTTCTTTTTTAGTTTCTCTTCGAAACACAAAGATATTTTGAATGAAATCTGACAGATTTCTGTACTTCCACTGACAGTCCTAACAACTGCCAATTTGATGCTTTAAAATTCATAAAGGAATAGTACAACTAATTAGGGTTTCACAATACACAGTACTATGGTAGTATTGTGATACCGGTATGGCACCATGGGTATTTAAAGCCAAAAATACCCATAGTGCCATACCATTTTTAAATCGTAGTACCATAAACACAAGTATAATTCTGTTCGTGTCTTCTGTCTTTTTAACGGTGTGCAGACAACAGCGCATGCAGAGACGTGATTCTAAACTGTTGTACTGCACCTGTGTAGAACCTTGCAACCCATGCTTATTTGTGTGAGAGATGGAACAGAACGTGGAAAGTGGAGTATACCCAGGCTTTAATGTTGTATGCACAGCAGGGCACGGTTTAAAACGTTTGAACAAGCATGCCAGCAGAAACATAAGTTGAGTGCCAAATGTCTTTTTGCTGTGCTCTGTGTAGTAACATTACAGGCTGTGTATACCCTTTATGTGGTATTGACGGGTTTCCCATTCAATTTGCAATGAGAAGCTGTTCTTGCATACTGTTATTCGATGTGGCATGTATCAGAAGAAGGGTCTAATTCAGACGGTCTGATGTTATTTAAAAATAAAATAAAAAATAGCAGCTCAAGCCTCACTTGTTCAACGTCTTAATATAATACAATACAAGAAAGTATTGTCACGCTTTTATTCTGATGTTCATTTGACCACGTCTGAAACAGATGTAGCTAATTTCTGCAAAAATACTTGTGACTACAATTTTATTTATCAACATAGTGGCTGTGTACTTGGATCTTATCAGTCAGATCAATCATTATGTATATTTTAACATTACAAATATATATATAATATATATATATATATATATATTTTTTTATAGACATGCTGCTAACTTGGAAATTTCAGGATATGCAAGCAATATGACACAAGTTCAGCAATATGACACAAGCAACAGTCAAAGATTATGTTTTTGTTTAGTTTCTATGTTTCTGTCCACTGATTCATGAAGCCATTCATGAAAATAGTCATTTGATTCACTATTGAAGGATTCAAATCAGGCTCTTTGAAAGAATCATTTGAATGACTCAGTGATTGAATCTTGAACACTTGCTGCTACCTGCTGTCGGTTTTAAGTGTCCCATCTAAAATTAGGCAAATTAAATTATATACATATTTCTATATTCAGAGTTTTGTATTTAAAACTTTAATCTCATACCATTTACAACATTATATATTATTCATATATTATAAATATAGCCTAAATTAATGTACAATAGCCAGTCATTTATTCACATTAAGCCACATTACTGTTTCAAAGCCATCTATTTATTTATGAAATTTTGTTTCATTTTGTAGAATTGAATTTTAAATTAACACAATACTGCATTGGTGATTCTACTTGGTATTGTGATACTTCAGCTGGTATAGTATCGTAACAAATTTTTATGGTATCGTGACAACGCTACAACTAACCATATGAATAGAGCAGTTTAGTTAAACTTTTCTTGAGAGACTCAATCACTTTATATGATGAATAAACTGAACTTAGTCTTTTATTTACATATAAATATTGAACAAACAGATGCTCAAACTTTTTTCCTTGACACATGAGAACATATTTCACTGGTTTTTGTGGAAGGTCAAACCTAATGTGTAATCGTATTTTTTCCAAGTATTTTGTTTACCGTATTTGATGTGTGTACTGATATAATATTTATTTATATGTTAATAAAAGCATGAATTCAATCTGTTCATTATATTAAGTCTCAATCATTTTAGTTTGGACTAAACTCTCATATGTCATATCATATGGATTTGTTTCAGTCTTTTTATGAACATTTTAAAGCTTTAAAGTAGTAGGTATGGGGACTGTCAATGGAGGAACAGAAATCTCCCATTTTTCCTTAAAACATCTTCATTTTTGTTTTGAAGATGTTTTGAAAAGCCTTAGGGGTTTGGAATGGAATAAGGGTAATGATGATGATTTTGAATTTGGGATGAACTAACCCTTTAACAGCTAGCTGCCAGTGTATACACATCGGCAAAATAGAAATACTGGTAGTTCGTGTCCTGCAAATTCTTAACATGGGTATGAAACAGCATCCTCCCCAACAGTAGACACAGTCTTTACCTGCATATAAATGCAAAATACACAAATGACAATATTATACTCCAATATATCATATTTAATGTGAAAGACTTGTTTCTTTACTGTAAAGCTTATGAAATGTAAGTTAAATCTGAGATGTGTTTGTGTTGCAGACCACAGTAGACTGTTAGCATCAATTCATTTCAGTTTTAGTAGGAAAATCTACATTTATTTACATTTTTACAAATTTTACTATTTTTTTACTGATACTTGCCTCACAGCTGAGGATGCATACCTGTTTAAGACTTATATAAGTTTGATTGATGTAACTTACTGATAAGATTTCTCAAAAAAGCTGTGCGCTGTGACCAGCACTAACAGTTTCTCCATCATCTTTGTGATCTTAAAGGTAAAGACACATTTGCTGAGTTTCAGAGTTTTCTAATAAAATGAATTATGTGTATATGACTTAAAGATAGTTAAAAAGTGTGAATGCAAATCTTACACTTTAGGATACAGATATACATTATTCAAATATACAAACCACTAAATAGTATGAACAACAACTATTAATTTATGTATGGGTTGTTCAACAGGTGCATTCCACCATCGTGCTGCAGCGTAAGCATTGATTTACAGCAATTCAACAGTATTATTTTATGCACATGAAGCTATTTTTGCTTCATGTTGTGAATGGGTGACTGTAACATCTTATACATTTTTGATTTGCTTAAAAGCAAGCATGAAACATTTTTGATCTAAGTTCTGTTACAAAGTCTAATAGTTAACTGTTAATGTTTAGTAGTTTCAATGGGCAGTGTTGTGGTCGCCAAACCAGACCCCAGCTGTCAGAGGGCCCTCTGTCACCGGTCCTGTTCATAGCCACAGCTGGGGGCCGGAGTGGGTCCGGTTTGGCGACCACAACACTGCACCGCAAACAAGTCTGACTTACTGCCAGCAATGCGAACCAAGCTCCTGATTCGATCATACAGGGACCGGACAGCCTTTAGCAAATGGCCCCGTAGCCCATACTCCCAGAGCACCCCCCACAGGTCACCGCGAGGGACCCAGTCGAATGCCTTCTCCAAATCCACAAAGCACATATGGACTTGTTGGACAAACCCTCCAGTACCCTGCAGAGGGTATAAAGCTGGTCCAGTGTTCCACGATCAGGAAGAAAGCCACATTGTTTTTTCTGGATCCGAGGTTCAAATTTCGAATGAATTCTCCTCTCCAGTATCCTGGCATAGGCTTTCCTGAGGGGTGTGTGTTGGAACAAACCCTCCTTTCCCCCTTCTTGAAAAGAGGAACCACCACCCCAGTCTGACAGTCCAGAGGTAAGAGCCGGCCATCAGGCTCCAGGGTGGGGCCCCGACTGAGGAGCAGGCACTGGCATGAGCACAACCAGGCATGGAGACACTGGGGAGCTCTGCCAGCACGGAGACTTGGGGCTGTCTGCAAGGCGTGGGCACTGGAGGACCAGTCCCAGTCCCAGCTGAAAACAGACACAATGAAGGGCATCAGGCCAGTTCACCTCATTCACCTCGTTAGAAAGCTCTACAAATTTATCCACATACTTTTCCAATGTCCGACCACTCTGCTGCAGATGCCACAGCCTGTTCTCCGCAATTTTTATTTTAGGACCGTCCTTCTGTAACATAATGTGCTTCTTGAAGAATACTACACAGAATTCTATTGAAGTAGACTTTAATCATAGTCAAAACAGAAGTCAATAAGCATATAAACTAGCTACATTAAGGACACACAAAAAGGACTAAATAGAACAGGCTTTTAAACACTGGGGAAATAATCAGGGAGAACTAAAACAGGTGAACAGACACAGGTGGAGATACAGGTAGAAACTAAGAACCAAATGATGTCAACCCACAATGGCTGCCCTCGACCTCTTAAACAGCCAATAGTGATCCTTCTCATGTAGTCACAGCAGCGCAACACCAATCATTTAGTGTAACTATAATCATTTATTTAAGACTAATTTTAACTATTTCAGGCTTCAAACAAAGCTATAAGACTGTAACTTTTTGTGAAGAATCAACAACAAGTGGGACACAATCATGAAGTGGAACGAAATTTATTGGATATTTCAAACGTTTTTAACAAATAAAAAAACGAAAAAATTGGGCGTGCAAAATTATTCGGCCCCCTTAAGTTAATACTTTGTAGCACCATCTTTTGCTGTGATTACAGCTATAAGTCACTTGGGGTATGTCTCTATCAGTTTTGCACGTTGAGAGACTGAGATATTTCCCCATTCCTCCTTGCAAAACGACTTGAGCTCAGTGAGGTTGGATGGAGAGCAGTTTTCAGTTCTCTCCACAGATTCTCGATTGGATTCAGGTCTGGACTTTGACTTGGCCATTCTAACACCTGGATATGTTTATTTGTGAACCATTCCATTGTAGATTTTGCTTTATGTTTTGGATCATTGTCTTGTTGGAAGACAAATCTCCGTCCCAGTCTCAGGTCTTTTGCAGACTCCATCAGGTTTTCTTCCAGAATGGTCCTGTATTTGGCTCCATCCATCTTCCCATCAATTTTAACCATCTTCTCTGTTCCTGCTGAAGAAAAACAAGCCCAAACCATGATGCTGCCACCACCATGTTTGACAGTGGGGATGGTATGTTCAGGGTGATGAGCTGTATCGGTTTTACGCCAAACATAACGCTTTGCGTTGTTGCCAAAAAGTTTGATTTTGGTCTCATCTGACCAGAGCACCTTCTTCCACATGTTGTGGCAAACTTTAAACGATACTTTTTATGGATATCTTTAAGAAATGGCTTTCTTGCCACTCTTCCATGAAGGCCAGATTTGTGCAGTATACGACTGATTGTTGTCCTATGGACAGAGTCTCCCACCTCAGCTGTAGATCTCTGCAGATCATCCAGAGTGATCATGGGCCTCTTGGCTGCATCTCTGATCAGTCTTCTCCTTGAATGAGCTGAAAGTTTAGAAGGACGGCCAGGTCTTGGTAGATTTGCAGTGGTCTGATACTCCTTCCATTTCAATATTATCGCTTGCACAGTGCTCCTTGGGATGTTTAGAGCTTGGGAAATCTTTTTGTATACAAATTCGACTTTAAACTTCTCCACAACAGTATCTCGGACCTGCCTGGTGTCTTTCCTTGTTCTTCATGGTGCTCCCAACGGAACTCTGAGACTATCACAGTGCAGGTGCATTTATACGGAGACTTGATTACACACAGGTGGATTCTATTTATCATCATTAGTCATTTGGGTCAACATTGGATCATTCAGAGATCCTCACTGAACTACTGGAGAGAGTTTGCTGCGCTGAAAGTAATAATTTTGCACGCCCAATTTTTCAGTTTTTTTATTTGTTAAAAAAGTTTGAAATATCCAATAAATGTCGTTCAACTTCATGATTGTGTCTCACTTGTTGTTGATTCTTCACAAAAAATTAGAGTCTTATAGCTTTATGTTTGAAGCCTGAAATGTGGCAAAAGGTCACAAAGTTCAAGGGGGCCGAATACTTTCACAAGGCACTGTACCTTTATGATGCAAACTAGCAACATTTAGCGAATGTGTTAGCTCCATTCAATGGAAGGATTTGGCAACACTGTTTTCCCCCTTCAAATTTATTTGTCATTTTTTGAAGTATAAGTTATTAAATCTCTTACTCCAAATGTTTATGGAGGCTTTAACCAACGGTGATTCTATTGACTTGGAGGAGTACGCATCATCAGTGACTGGCTACATTGAGAAGTGCATAGATAATGGGACCGTCTCCAAGACCATCACCACACGTTCCAACCAGAAGCTGTTGTCTCATTTTATGATGTACTGCACAGCTATATGTTGAAATTACAATAAAAAAACACTTGACTTGACTTGACTTGGAACGCCATATAGCCTGGGCCATCCACTTGGTGGTGTGTCGGTCGAGGTCTGTTGCACTCCTCAGCTCCATTACCATTTCCATATCCAGGCCTCTGTCATTGAGTGACGCACCAAGGCCACCTGTCCGTCCATTTAGCAAATGTTGAGATAATCCTACATGGCATGGACAGGAAGGCAGCATTTGCCTTCCATCTGATTGCAGTGAACAGGCAGAGATGCATGGCCACTGAGTGAGAAGTGCCGATGGGCAGGTAAAGCAGAAGTACTGAGTTGAGCTCATCATGATCTAGTGAGCTCATTGTGCCCCTCAGGAAGGAATGGAGAGAATTTCTGACCAGGGGTTTGGAGGTACCCCAGCAGAAACCATTCATCCATACGGCTGCTGGAGAGTTCCTCTGGAGCGAGGTACACAGGGGCCAAGTCAACATGAGCTTGCTCATTGTCTCAGCTTGAACACTGTCTCAGCGCACTCTCACCAGAACTCCAGGAAATAGAGCGATCGGGGGAAAAGTGTACAGACAAAGCCTCGGCCAGGTCTGTACCATAGCTTCCAGTCCCAGGGGAGCTGGAGGAGCTAGAGAAGACATTGCATATTCTGATGACTCGCAAAGAGGTCCACCTCTTCCTAAAGAAAAAAGTTCTCCATATCTGCTTCACCACCTCGGGATGAAGCATCCATTCCCTGGACCTTGGCCGCTGTCTCGACAGTGCGTATGCTTCCACATTCAGGTGGCCAGGAATATGAATATGAATATGAACAGTTCTTTTGGAGTTACCATGTAATGATGCACAAAATCCACCAACTCGAGATTCAACTCCTTCCACTTTACATATCCATATACCTACCTGTTTCCACCCCTTGGATCTCATTTCCACCCCTGGATCAAATTAGTAGTAATTAGAAGTAAAAAACAAGTGTTGTTACCAATGACCTGTTACGTATTTGTACTTACGTTATGAGGGTTGTTACATGTGTGTGTAATTAAAGAAATGTTACAGCTGTAGACACATTTACACTGTGGTTGCATAGTATGCATACATTTAGTTACAATGTAAGTAAATAATTATTAGGATGACTTAACATAATGGGGACCAACATTTTAAAAATGTCAGAAAAAAAAAATGTGTACTGATACAACTCAACTGATTTTCACACACATACCTAATTCGATAAAAAGTTACACAGCTAAATATAAAGGGATCGTGAACAGCATTTGTTTTTGATTAGTTTTTGTTGTTGTTGTTCAAAGTGGCAAATGGATGTCCATGTTTAGACTACAACAATGAAAATGCTCACTTAATTTTTTTAGTTGTATTTTCCTTTTTGTTCTTTCCTTTCATATGATTTTCACCACCAGGGAACCTTTCTTTTCTGTCTCCTTCTTTTCACACCTTCCTTCCTATACTCTGTTCCTTACAGTCCATTTGTAGTGTTTGATATCTTTGTGTTTTTTGTGTCAAGTAACATATCCTCCCGTTCTCAACCTTATCATTATTCAGAATCGCCTTCTGTCTTCCGGGCCACCTGTCAGCCTTAGAACCTGCAGCGCATTATTTGACAAGGTAAAAATTCCCCTTTTATAATGTACCAAACAAAATAAACGTAAAAAATTATTTTACAAAGCCAGTGCCTCTACTAGTAATGGGTTTTGTGCTTACAACTTCACAAAAAATACATTGTTTGGCATATCCTCTACATCCAACAACCCAAATTTGTTAATTCATATGTTCTGCACTTCTGAATCTCACAATAATTTATTTATAAGCAATAGGGTTACTATACAATACTCTCTGAAGTTGACCACGAAAACATATGAAAGCACAGCACTAAATGCATGGAAGTGTATATGCAGATTTTTAAAAATTATTATTTTCACTACCCATCTCATTTTTACAGGTGATCTTTTTCTTACATTTCAGGTTTAGTGAGGTTTCAGGTTCAGGTTTAGATTTGTGAGCCAAATGCCACTTTCTTATGTTCAGAAAGAATATAAAAATGCATTTGATGATTAATTCTGTCAGTGTGACATTTACACAAATAAGGTTACTAATTTCAACCTGGTTTTAGTTCAGGTTCACCTTATAAAGCATTTATTTAATACTCACTTTTTAGGAAGTAGTATGCTTTATTTTCATATATATTGATATTCTAATTATTCTAATAAGATTTATGAATTGAAGGTTCAGAATGTAAATGTATGTAGATGTATGTTTCTGAAGCCAATTTCTGAATTCAATCATAATAACATTGCAGCTGGTTTTAAAGAAAAGTACTTTTGGGAATATTTTTGTGTGTTTAGGGTTAAGGTTGGGCAGGTATAATTCCATTGAAGTCAATGGAAGTCCCTCTGATAATATAATAACAAAGTGGTAGTTTCCTTTTCGGTTCACTCAGCATTGCATAAGTGATGATGACATAGAAAAACCCTTTTCCCCGAAAATACTTCTGAAGGCTCATTGAGTAACAGTATTCATGTGCGCAAAATCCTCTTACCTTGCTTATCTACCATGTTACACACATGTTGCAGTGGACAACACTCTTTTCATCGCCTGCTGTGTTCCACCGAGTCTTCTGAATAAAACTAGGATGACCTTTCATTATTGCCACTCATTGCACAGAGCCAATCAAACCATCTGACGGCATTCTCTTTTTACAGTATTTTTATACACATGCTTAAAATGTTTAACAGTTCTGTAGCTGTGTAGGTTTCTTGAATAAAAACTAAAATATAGAATAAATCAAAAGATAGATACAGCAACAGATAGAAATAACTGACTTACAGCCATTTTAAGCTAGTATAATGACAGTGCTCTCAGTCGATTTGACTTTGTAAAGGGTCTGTGGTGACAGCCAGCCTACCAGCATAAGGAATAGCAGACTAGCATAATTTATTTTGCTGCAACATGTAGTATGTATACTAATATACATAATGTGTACATGGGTGTACATCTGAGTGCATGGAAAGCACAGTTGGGTTACTACATTCACTAAAATGTGCAGTATACGACCAAAAACACTATGATGTATCCATAATACATTTTGCATTACCGTACTGTACTGCACAACCTTTACTGAAGAGTATTAAAATTGCTAGATATAAAGGCTACAAATGAGTAGCTGAGATGCATTTGTGATATGTATGATTGTGGGTCAAGCACTCAACACTGTTTGCACTGTGTGTGCGTGTGTGTGTCTGTTTGGGAGCACAGCAAGGGGGTAAGACAACTTCTGAATCTCCTATTGCACCTCCGGTGTCTGAAGAAGAAGATGAGGAAGAGGATGACGAAGAGGAAGAAGAAGAAGATGATGATGATGATGATGAGGTTCCACCTATCATCGCCCCACGACCTGAGCACACCAAATCTGTTAGTACAACAGCATATATATATATATATATATATATATATATATATATATATATATATATATATATATATATATATATATATATATATATATATATATATTTATTTATTTATTTATTTATTTTATTTTTTTTTTTTTTTTTTTTTTTTTTATTTTTATAAGAATTATATACATGGTACATTTAGAATACCAGCAATCATACTTATACATAGACATTCTCACTGTATCTTTCTTTAGATCTTCACTCGCTCTGTTATTGACTCAGCTGCACCTCCTGCTTCTGTCAAAGAGGTCACAACCCCTCCAGAGTCTCAAGTACAGCCAGAGAACACATCCAGTATGCTGTACCGTCACACTGACCGACAGAGGAAGAAGTCCAAAATGACAGATGAGGAAATACTGGAAAAACTCAGTATGTAGGCAAGAGTGTTGGTTTTAGCTGTATGTATGATGGTAGAATACGATTTATCTGTTACAAGATACTATAGCAATATTTGGTTCAAGGGTTTCAGTAACATTAGTATTCAGAAGGTTATAAATCTGCTCATGAATTTAAAAAAATTGTAAAACCAAAAAAGTAATTAGAATATTTCAGTAAAGTGACTCTGGTGGTATTATGTTGCAGTATTTTAAGTCACAATACATTTTAATTGTCAAAATACGTCAAATTCAAATTAAGGTTTATGTTTTTAAACGATTTTCAAACAGCAGATAAGTGCAAAATCCTAGGAATGATGTAAAATAGCATTATGGTGCAATATGGTGCAAGCCACTTCAGATAAGTGTCTGCAAAATGTGTAAATGTAATGAAAATTTCTTAAAAGGAATATTATTATTATTCCCAGTAAAGTAGGATGTTCCTATAGGTCACCAAAAAAACCACAAGGATTTCTATCATCAAATAAAAACAAAAACTCCTAAAGGAATTGTCTGTAATTGTTTTTTAGATTATTCTTATTTGTCTCATTAGTATCATTTTAGGTTAGTTCCAAAATTAAACATTATAGTTTAAATAAAAAACAGAGATCACGGTTCTTCCTTTACCTTTCCAAATATAAAAACCTTTCCAAAAGCTCTCCCTCTCTCATTAAGTTTTTTGCTTACCAGCCACTGTCAAGGACCTAATTTTGTGTTTGGAAATGACTTTTTATATGACTCAAATGTATTTAAATTGATTTCTGGTTCATTTTTGCCTACTTAAAGAGCATTCTTCCTAACAATATTAAATGTGTGCATCATCTTTCATATCAAATTACATTTTCATAATAATTTCATTTAATATAATAAGGAAATATTTGGCTGTTACCAATCAAATGAAAACAGTATTAGCAAAATCTATCTTAAATGAATTTACATGGAGTCTTTAATGAATCTGAAATGCATAAATTCATTTACGATGCAAAATTGTAATAGCATTAATAATGTTATGAGCTTGGAGTTTTAAAGTCTTTATTTATTCATTTATTAATTTTAATATAGAAATATGAAATGTTGAAGAAAAAATGCAAAGGTAAACTACTTTTAAATATGAAAGTAAACCCCAAGTAGGTGGCAGCAAGTGACTATCATGAGTGTCATCATGAGTGAGTCATAAAGGCATTCATTCAGCAATTAGATTTCTAAATAATTAATTGATTTTCAAGAATAAAGCAAGTTCCTTATTATTGAGCAACTGAATCATTGACTCAAATGTAATTCAAAAACATTTTTTGTGTACAATAAATGTAATAAAATCCGAACCCTTCTTGTCAAAATGTTGGTGCATCCCTAATTATATGTTTTAATTAGATTCTGTCACCTATGGAGCACAGATACTACTTAAACTGAACCGAGCTGGACAATGATGTCTAAAAAACTGAGTGTTTAATCCTGTCATTATACATTACTGGCACTCTCTTCTCTAATTTGATAGTGTTAAGTGATTTGACACAATCTTATTAAAGCCATCTCATATATATATATATATATATATATATATATATATTTACAGAGCTCTTTACTTTTTTCCAGGAAGCATTGTTAGCGTTGGTGATCCAAAGAAGAAATACACACGCTTTGAGAAAATAGGACAAGGGTATGTTTATCTGTAATCATTGTTTATGCAACATTCACACACTATACCAATCATTTCACATTTTAAAAGACATAAAGGGTAACACTTTAGATTGGACCCCTAATTAAATTAAATAATTTATTAATAACTACAGAATTTATGCTGTATGTATTTTATAATTAAAGGCATACCCAGACCACAACTGGCTCTGTGCAGTAGCTATTGTTAAACAGTGATAAATGCTAGACAATATTTGGCAGTGATCAATAAGAAATCCTTGGCTGGTCCTCTTGCTGAAGGGAAAACAGGAGGTCTTCAGCCCAGTGCATCGTTGATTTTTAGTCAGTCCTTCTGTAACGAGAAGCGGTTGTAATAACTCGCTGGACCAAAATCTATGTGCAAAAGGTGACTATAATCTTTTAAACTCAAAGCATCAACACACGTATGACATTATAACATCAAGGACTGACAAACTCAATGAATAAATTATAAATAAATACAAAAATATAAAAGTAAACTGAAAATTAAAAAATTTTATGTACAGTTGTGTTGTAGATACAATAGAATGAGATGCAAGGATGTACTAGTATGTGGGTAGTATGTAGGTAATAACAAATAAATATAAGGTTATTGCACTTTTTTCACAATGGGGGAACATTTGTCTATGGAAAAAACTATTCTTGTGTCTGTCTATCCTGGTATTTGGCACTCTGCAGCTCCGGTCAGCTGGCAAATGTTCAGAAAAGGGTATGGCTTGGATGTGAGGGATCCAGAGTGATTCTCATGAAGGGTGGGCAGGGGAGCACATACTGTATAGTCTTTTGTCTGTAATCTCTTTTAATGTCTGCAAAACACTTTTTAATGACGTAAAATCATGTTCCACCACCTCATGATTTCCCTCTTTATTCTGTATTGTGATCCACTAAAAAGCTGGAAGCCCAGCAAATGTAATGTGCTTTCCAGTATGATGTCAGGTTTCCATTAAACACAGACAAAGTATGGAATATTCTTGTTTATCCAGAAGAGCAGAAGAAGTTTGCCCGTTTTTTCTTGGGTATTGAGCAGATATTTGCCACATAAATAAAATAAATATTACTAAAGAGGTGATCTTAGAGCATTAAAAAAGGTTAAATGATTAAAACAAGAGAGTTTAATCTAGTGCTATTGGTGACTGATTATTCATGTATGTGTCACTATAATTTATCTGTACAATTTACATGCTTTCACCTGCTTTTTTTTTTCTTTTTTCTTTTTTTAGGGCATCTGGGACAGTATATACAGCTATCGACATTGCCACAGGACAGGAGGTAAACCAGATTGTGTTACAATTCTAAGACAGATCCACATTAGCAATATTTTTTCATTTGCTTACCTCTGTTCCGATTTTGTTCAGGTGGCAATCAAACAGATGAATCTTCAGCAGCAGCCAAAGAAAGAGCTCATTATTAACGAGATCCTTGTGATGAGGGAAAACAAAAACCCCAATATAGTAAATTACCTGGACAGGTACGACTTTCAGTGAATCTATTATCATTATTATTATTATTATTATTATTATTATTATTATTATTATTATTATTATTATTTAAATTTTACTCACAGTAAAATTTAAGTCCTAAAGATGTCAAAATTCTAAGAATAACATTTTACTCTTATTTCTAGACTTAATAATAGTGATTCATAAATGACTAAGCCTCAGCTAAATTATTTAAGAGAGCTGAACAGGTCTCCTAACCTAGTTAGGAGCAACAAAATGGAGGAAATTAAGCAATACAAACTTAATAACCTCTTCCACTAAACAAGTTAATGTTCTAACTGCACAAATGAAACTAGTAATTAATTTCTTTGGCTGTAAAATTGGACAAATACAGCAATGCACCGTTGATGACACTGTAAGCAGAGTCTTACATATTGTGACACTAACAATATTTAACTTTTTAATAACATTTTTTGACTGCTAACTGTTTTCAATCGAAATTTTGCACTTAATGTTGCTAGATGAAAATGTGAGTTCACTGATCCATATTTAAATTTATATAACATCAAGGGAGAGTCTTGGAATGTAGATAAGGTTTGTCCAACATATTTTTGCTGCTAGGCTTATGAAAAAATAAAGTCTGTCTTTACAAAAAAGAAATATAAATATAAAATAAAGTTTATTTTATTAAGTACACTACAGTAAAGAATATTTTTAATTGTACTTTATGTAGTATACAAATATCAGTGTACTAGTGGTATACTTGTGTGTGTACTACTTAATACTTTAAGTATATCAGTAGTGAACTTTGACTACACAGCTACTCTACCTCTATGCTTTTAGTTTGTAATACAACTATACTAAAAGCGAACTTAAACTGTCAGTATACCTAAATAATTAAAGCATGTGTATATTTACTTTAAAGTGTAGTCATAGTAAACTACTAGTGACTAAGAGGACACATCAGTGGCCTCAGATTGGACAGTTATTTGTGAGTTGGTGGTCGTTTTTGACGCTTTTGGTCAATTCTATTAAAAGATGCCAATTCTTGGTGGGTGACTAAAATCTAGGCAGGGCAGTCATGGACTATATCACTTGACAGTGTTCCAAAACGATGTTGCAGGACTTCAAATTTGCTTTTAAGGTGTCCTTATAACGATTTATCTAACCACTTTGGTGGCTTTGTATGCCATGGCAGAGTTCCCGAGAAAAAGGCTTGCTTCGGGAATCTCAAACTTTCCATATGGAGGACATGTGCAGTCCAGCAGAGTTGGGCCTGCATCACTAGAGCCTCAGCCCTAAGCATACCAACTCTCAGAAGGATGTCCTGGTTTGGAATGCACTCTTCCCAGCACTCTTAGAAGTCTTGGGTCTGCTGATGGAGTAGTTGTCAAGTAGATGAAGAAAAGATGGAAATCTATGTGCTGCTTGAGGCACTTTTCCTCAAGTTGTCGAACAGCAAAGATCATGTCCACTGTACCGCAAGCTTTCCTAAAGCCTCACTGGCTCTCAGACACAGCCTCATCAAGGATGTGTTCTATGATCTGATTCAGAAGGATGTTGGCTAGGAGCTTGCTGGCTACGCTCAATAGGCTGATTCTTCTGTGGTTGTTGCATATCATTTAATCACCCTTGTTTTTAAACAAGTGGATGATGTTGGTGACACTGAAGTCCTGAGGGGGCTCTTCAGCCAGCCTTGAAGACTTCTGGGCCAGGAACTTTGCCATTCTAAAGCTACTTGATTGCTGCAACTACCTCTTTTTCAATAGATGGAATGTTAGGGGCATCAGACACACTTTATTTCTGTGAGCAGGATTCTTCTTAGTTCCAGAGAGGGGCAGTCTTGGTATGAGGAGAGACCATAAGAGTCTTGATGTAGAGCCCATAAATCCACCAGAAGGGGGCTTGTGCATTTTGCCCCTTTTCACTCTTTTGAGCTAGATGGTAGCTGCATCTGGAGGTGCAGGAGTGACAAGCACACACGCACACAGACTACAACACTACAGCACACTCACACCCTGTGTACCATGTACACCACACTATCATACTCTTAGTATACTATTATATCCCTCTTTAGATAATAATTGGTATATAATATGGTTATATGAATATATAAACATACAAAATATCAAAAGAAAGAACAGAGTAAACAAAAATATTTTATTCTAGTTTCATGCATTTTTTTTTATTAACACTTGAATGTGGGTAACTCCCCTAAGCTTGACAATCATTGGCGCTTTTCCACAGCATGACACTGTTGAGTATGGCTCACTTTTGGGGGTTTTCCACTGGGTCTAGTACCTGGTACTTTTTTAATACTACCTTGGCTGAGCTTCCAAACCAGCTGTGCCTACATGTCAACTAGCAGTCATTGCATAATAACTTCTAACACTTTATTTTGATGGGTCCACTATGTACAACACATTGAGAATCCTTGCAAGCATATGTCAACTTATTCCCATTTCACACAGCAAGCAGAACAGTCTATTTTTGCTGCGCTGTTTATGCTGAATTGAAGACACAGTGTATTGTTCTTGTTCTGTAATGATCGGATTAACATGAGAAATAAAATATGTCACTATAAAATCATGTAAGCAAGGTGTTAAGTGTTTCACAAACACCACATGAAAAATAACTATTAAACAAATAAAAAAATTGAAACAAAACCACATCACGTCTCTGATACTCATCAGCTATGTGCGACAAACTCTGACAAACATTGGTCACACGCATACACACTGCTTTTGTGCTGCTCATGCTTGAAATGGACATTGTTCTACTAACCCTAAACCTATCCTAACAGTCTACTCTGAGAGTTTGTAGACATGTAGTTGAAAATAAATGAGAATTAGTAGGCATGCAGGTACAAAGCTAATTATAGTTAATGGAATGTCTGAAGTGGACTATCAAAATTCAATTCTTTAGGTAATGAAATAGATCAGAGTAGATAATAAAAGTAGATAAGAGATCAGAGTAGATAATAAAAACATTATTGAAGCACAAGTACAGCTCAAATAAATAATTAAAAAACAATGTCTAAGTATACATCAAGTATACTCAACTGTCATCTTAAGCATATGTTTAAGCACATTAAAACAAAGTTCTGAGAGGTACATAAAAGTATGCTTTCCTATTTTTATTTTAAAAGTATAAATAGTCCTTGAATAGTCCTTAGTGCACAACATTTAAGAATTAGTCTTAGACTTTGCTGAAAGTTGCTTTTAGGCGATTGTGTAAAAATGCCAAAATAATGTCAGAAATGAAAGTTTTGATGAAAGTACATTGTTTTTTCAGGTAGTGTTGTAGGCAGGTTTCTTAAAGCATCTTCTGGATTTAGTCTGTCTCAGTTTTTTTGACTTTCACTTTTAATTTAAAATTTGTGATCTTGTTGGGACATTTTATTAATTAATTGTCTTTTATACTTATGTCGACACTGGGTGCAAGAAAGTAAACACTGCAAAGCATATTTACTTTGTGTCAGCATGCAAGGCTGTAACTATGTATTGAACATTGAGGGGAGGTACACTCACATGAGAGCACACTCAATGAGGGAAACACCATACCAGGTGTTGATTTAAAGAGGTGATTTATTGTGATTTTATTTTTTTTACTGTATGTAATGCTGAATGTTTGAGCATAAATAATATGTGCAAAGTTACAACGTTGAAAGTTTAATGCAAATTAATATATTAATAAATTATGGCAGTGAAAAGTTGTTGCATGTTGTTGACATCACAAACTGCCAAATAACGTTAACATGTAGTTACGTTATGATGCATAATATATTTAGAGGGTGGGTAAATGGTGGGAATTCCCCTGGTCTATCCAACTTATTCTTCAATGTAAATGTAACTCTGGGGCAAGACTACCAGTTCATTAGCTGCTATAGAGAAATAACGAGAGAATCCTTAAACACAAGCGATGGGGTCATACAGGTACAAACTGTACCTTTTGAGTCCAAAACACCAGGAAAAGGGTTAATCCAAGATATAAGGGCAAGAACGCAAATAAAATAGAATAAGGGCTATGAACAGATAAACTAGACTTAGACTTAAACTAAGGAATACGGGATGGCTCCTTATCACAGATATCATTGAGAGAGCGATAAACACAGGATAATACTTAACATGTAACAGAGGTTGAAACTTTCTTATGTATGGTGTGTGTGTGATTGAATGCAGGTGAGCGTGTGATTAATTGCGATGGTTGATGCAATGGATGTTGGGAAATTTAGTCCAGGGTGCAACAGTTTGTGTGGTGTGAGAATATGAATAATGAGAGAGTGACATACGATGGTTAATGAATGAAAGACCATTTACTGACTTCATGACAACCACACAATGGTTTACCTGCAAAAGTCTGTAACTTACTCAAGATCTTTAGTTCATCACTCAAAAGCGTTTATATCAATGAACATATAAGTGCCATCAGAATGAAAAGTTATTTTTGTTCACAAACAATATAGTCAAAATGCTATATTGCCAATATAACAGTGCACTCTGCTGTAAATTATGGCAACAGCTTGGATAACAGATACTGTATTGAAGTGCAGAAGGCTTAACTTCTTGTGTTTGCGATATATCCATTTGAAAAGTATATATTTACATACTGCTGTATGTGGAATTGATTTAAAGAGATTGGAAAGGATTTGCCGTACAATGTCATTCATTATAATATAAATCTAATAGAAATGTGTAGAAAAAAATGCTTTACAGTTTGACAGACAAATAAACCCTTTAGCATTTAAATTATTTTTATTACAAGTTTTTCTCAGTTTCTTTGGTGTCAAGTTGTATTCCCAAACAGTAGCATCCGCCAAAAGCATCTACTGTCACGTCTGCTCTCTCTGAGGTGCAAGTAATTTACAGTGAGTATTGGAAATGTCACGATTTTCTCACTAAATATACAGTGGATGCGGAAAGTATTCATTTTACATTTAAATATGTTATATTATGTTATATATAGTATTTTTTTTCCTCATTAATGTACACACAGCACCCCATATTGACAGAAAAACACAGAATTGTTGACATTTTTGATTTATTAAAAAAGAAAAACTGAAATATCACATGGTCCTAAGTATTCATACCCTTTGCTCAGTATTTAGTAGAAGCACCTTTTTGATCTAATACAGCCATGTGACTTTTTGGGAAAGATGCAACAGGTTTTTTACACCTGGATTTGGGGATCTTCTGCCATTCCTCCTTGCAGATCCTCTCCAGTTCTGTCAGGTTGTATGGTAAAGGTTGGTGGACAGCCATTTTCAGGTCTCTCCAGAGATGCTCCTTTGGGTTTAAGTCAGGGCTCTGGCTGGGCCATTCAGGAACAGTCACAGAGTTGTTGTGAAGCCCTTCATTATTTTAGCTGTGTGCTTAGGGTCATTGTCTTGTTAGAAGGTGAACCCACAGCCCAGTCTGAGGTCCTGAGCACTCTGGAGAAGGTTTTCGTCCTAGACATCCTTGTACTTGGCCGCATTCCTCTTTGCCTCAATTGCAACCAGTCTTCCTGTCCCTGCATCTGAAAAACACCTTCACAGCATGATGCTGCCTCCACGATACTTCACTGTTGGGACTGTATTTTTACAGGTGCCTGTTTTCTCCACACATACCGCTTAGAATTAAGGCTAAAAAGTTCTATCTCGGTCTCATCAGACCAAAGAATTTTATTTCTCACCATCTTGGAGTCCTTTAGGTGTTTTTAGCAAACTTTTCATGTAGGCTTTCATGTGTCTTGCACTGAGGAGAGCTTCCGTTGGGCCACTCTGCCATAAAGCCCTGACTGGTGGATGGCTGCAGTGATGATTGACTTTCTACAACTTTCTCCCATCTACTGACTGCATTTCTGGAGTTCAGCTACAGTGATCTTTGGGTTCTTCTTTTCCTTTCTCACCAAGGCTCTTCTCCCCCGATAGCTCAGTTTGGCCGGACGGTCAGTTCTAGGAAGGGTTCTGGTCATGCCAAACATCTCCAATTTAAGGATTATGGAGGCCACTGTGCTCTTAGGAACTTTAAGTGCAGCAAAAAAAAATTTGTAGCCTTGCCACAATTCTGTCTCTGAGCTCTTCAGGCAGTTCCTTTGCTCTCATGATTCTCATTTGATTCTCACATGATTCTCTGACATGCACTGTGAGCTGTAAGGTCTTATATAGACAGGTGTGTGGCTTTCCTAATCAAGTCCAATCAGTATAATCAAACACAGCTGGACTCAAATGTGTAGAACCATCTCTAGGATGATCATATATATATATATATATATATATATATATATATATATATATATATATATATATATATATATATATATATATATATTATGATTTCTTGTGTATATGAAATATATGAGTGTCACAGCAAAGGGTCTGAATACTTAGGACCATGTGATATTTTCTTTTTTAATAAATCTGCAAAAATGCCAACAATTCTGTGTGTTTCTGTCAATATGGGGTGCTGTGTGTACATTGAGGAAAAAAAGTGAACAAATGATTTTAGTAAATGGCTGCAATATAACAACGAGTGAAAAATGTAAGGGGGTCTAAATACTTTCTGTACCCACTGTATATCCAAAGGTGCTGTTCAATATGTTTTTATATCTCCTTTCTTAGTTCGAAAAACATTGATTTTGGCTGGTCTAAATACTATTTATGAACCCCTTTTCTCATATCTGATGTTACGGCACTAGCTGAATGCGAAACAAAGATGCAAAACAACTATTATAAGGAGCTTAAAATATCATCTTCTTGTGATGTTTGGTGCCAGAATTAATGTAATACAGCCTCAAATTAGAAAAATTATTGCATACCCAATACCACTGTCAGACAAAAAAAAAACGATGACAGCTGTGGTGAAACATGATAAAACGAGTGTACTGGAAAGAAACAATCGCCAAAAATGCTTGAGTTTGCACACTTCTTATCAGAAAGGTATTGTTTTTTTGTTGTTATGGGCGCGTCTACATTTTTTTCTTGCATCTTACTGTGTCGTTCATGAAATAATAGATGTGTGCATTTGTGTAAAGCAACAAACTGATGATTTATATCTAATCATGTGTAATTGTATATGCGGCGATATGTTTACTTTTTCAAAAACCTCTCTATTATATTTTTACATTACATTTAAACTACATATTATCTGTGCATCACCAATTCCAATGACTATAGAAATACAAAAATGGTCCACACCTATACTTATAAATAGGAGAAATTACAAAAAAGCAGAGGAATTTATTTAATATGGCAGTTGTCATGAATGAACGGTCTGAGGCGTGCGGATCCATGTGCAGGCTTTTATTAAACGAAGGCATGGTCATAGCAGGCAGGCGTCAAACAGGGCAAACAGATATATAGGAGGCGAGGCAATAACAAAATCCAGAGACAGGCGGAGGTCAGGTCAGGCGGCAAACGATCAGAGAATCAGAAAACAGACAGGGTCAAAACCAGGGAAACCAGAAACAATAATCCACGAACGATATAACTATGAAACAGGCGAAACAATGCAACCTGCAGGTGAGTGGCTTGCTGCAGTCTTTATAGTCCAGGAACAGGAAGTTGACGCAGAGGGAGTGGATGCAGATCACCCAGAGGTCAGGGCTCCCTCTGCTGGCTTGGTGACAGCAGTTCTTCAGTAGCAATGTTAGCATGTCTTCCTTCAAACAATCTTAACCCTTGTAAGGCTCTTACCTTCTTTCCAAAGTTCTCTCTGTGGGATAGAATTTTAAACCTGAAGACAAAAGGACTAAAGACAGCAGATGCTGTTAGGACCTTCCACTGCAGATTTGGAAATTCTGAATTCTGTTCTCTTTTTATTGTTTCAGTTGGTTCACAAGTTTTATTATTTCTTTCAAAAAATGAGCAACTCACCGTAAAACAAACAGGTTTCAGAGGTGACAATTTAACTGAGACTGCTTTAATGTCAGTCACTATAGCCCTGCAGACTGTAAATCATCAAATTCTCTTTTGTACCATCACAGGAAATGCACTTTTAAAAATTTTCTCACAAGTAGGAATGTAAGGGTCTCCTGAGAAAGGAGAATTATCCAAAGAGTAATAACTGGTCACAGAGATTCCTCAGGGACCAGTTCTTGAACCCCTCCACCGTACATCACTAGGTCTCATGATACAAGCCCATGGTTTCCTATCATTGCTGTACTAATGGTTAACAGCTCTATTTTTCATTTCAACCAGATGATCCAATGGTAGCTTCATGGATCTAATCCCATACCTTTCCCATTTGATATAAAAACTGCAACCTGCATTAAATCTTTTTAAAAACCCATTTATTAAAACTTTAATTTAAATTGTAAGAAGATTAAATAGGAAAAGAGAGCATTCCCTTTAAAATAATCATTATAGCTGCCATTCAGTGGCAACATGATTGCCTACAACGATAACCATATATTGGACTGAGAAAAATAGTTTTGATCATTGGGCCCGCAACCCACCTGTGCTTATCACCATTCGGACTGCACTCTACATATACATATTATTCCACCCATTAAAACAAATATTAATGATTGAGCTGCATGTAGCTGCCCGCATGCAATTGAGATTTTGATCTACATCTTCTGATTTACTGCAATTACACTGTAATCTTTCTCAAAGTTGCTGAATTCACCATTAACTGTTCACCTGACTGTCACCATTGTGATGTAAAGAGCATTAAAAAATACACTATCTCCTACCTGAGAAATACATAAAAATACACTTACCTAAGATGATTAAATCAATGAAAATAATATTTTATTATATTATTAAATAAAATGAGTTATCAAAGAATAAAAAGATTAATAGCCATAATATATTGTACTATTATAAATTATGTGATTTCCTTCTCTAATTGCTCATTTCACTATTAACAGAACAAACCCAAACAAACCAGACATAACCATTTCTGTGTTATCATAATTGGCTCCAGAGACATGACACAAAATATATAATTTGATTATGGCAGAAAGTACAAACACATCCAAAAACTTAATTGTTATATAAAAACTAGAATTGTTATATGACATATATGAAAAGCGCAGCCTTCTATATTTCAGTACAGTAACTGTCCTACAAACTGTTGACATAGTTTACATCAGGTAACACTAATAGTTCATTGTTATATTGTAAAAGAATCTATAGTCTGCCTCAACCCAGATTCCACTCATGCTCATCTACCAAAATGGCTTAATTATTAGAGGTAATGTTGTTTGTTGACCATCTGGGATAATTACACCCTGAGCAAATGGTGACTAATTATAGAATGGAAGATGCCCTTTGGGGTAGGTCACCTAGGGCTTCTGTGTTCCGTTCAAGGACCAAACAGTCTGGAGTTTCCAGAGGTCTGGATGTGGGTGCCAAAGGGTGCCCTGTTTCTGAGTCAGAAGATCCTTCCTCAGAGGAATCATTCAAGGATGGGGTGTCACGTAGAACATGAGTTGTGGTCCAGGTGGGCCAATATGGTGCCACTAGCAAGACCTGCTCCTCGTCGTCCTAGACCTTGCACAGTGTCTGTACGAGAAGGCTCACTGGGGGGGAATACATACTTTTGTAGGCCCCGCAGCCAATGTACACCTGCTTCTGGGCAATGGAGAATTGCAATGTTCTCCATTGTGTCACCAAAGAGGCTAGTCTAGGACATGGGAGCATGCAAAATTCATGTCTTGTCTGTCTCACAGGTCAACCAGACACAGCCAGAAGAGATGGTACTTGGACCACCATGGTGGACATTGCATATCCCAAAGATCATGCTTTTACCCTTTTGTTATTAAATGCAGAGACAGACCGTCTCTGCATTTAATAAGAAATTGGGCACTCTCGTCATTATACATCCCTATCATTGTACTCTTCTACCTTATACTGTACAGTGCTTTGATGCAACCTGTGTTGTTAAAAGCGCTATATAAATAAAAATGATTGAAAATTATTTTAGGAGTAGTGTTCTCGGTTCCAGCGGATCTAATTAATGCAGCCTAAAAATCCGGATTTGAATAATAAAAGTGTGTTATGTGTAGGCTAGGTTAAAAAGATGTGTCTTTAATCTAGATTTAAACTGACAGAGTGTGTCTGCTTCCCGAACAGAGTTAGGGAGATTGTTCCAGAGTTTAGGTGCTAGATAGGAAAATGATCTGCCGCCTGCAGTCGATTTTGATATTCTGGGTTATCAAATGGCCAGAGTTTTAAGAATGCAGCGGATGTGCAGGACTATAATGTGATAAGAGCTTGCTCAAGTATTGAGGAGCTAAACCATTCAGGTCTTTATAGGTAATTAATAAGATTTTTAAATCTATCCGATGTTTGATAGGGAGCCAGTGCAGTGTTGACAGAACTGGGCTAATATGATCATACTTCCTAGTTCTAGTAAGGACTTTAGCTGCTGCATTTTGGATTATCTGAAGTTTGTTTATCAAGCGTGCAGAACAACCACCCAATAAAGCATGAATTAATATTTCTGCCTTCGATGTTGAAAGCATAGGTCGTAATTTAGATATATTTTTAAGATGGAAAAACACAGTTTTACAGGTGCTGGAAACATGGTTGTCGAAGGACAGCACATCTAGGTTCCTAACTGATTATGAAGAATTAACAGAGCAGCCATCAAGTGTTGGACTGTGTTCTAGATTATTATATGTGGGTTTTAAGGTCCAATTATTAGCACCTCAGAAAGTACAAGATGTTCCTGGATTAATATTCCAATCAACCAATCAATTTTTACGGATAATTTTTCAGGAAATATGTTTTAGGCTTATGATCAGGGTTAGGTGCTTCTACACCCAAAGGTGTGTATGGGTGAGTTCTCTCTGGAAGTGCACTGCACTTGCAATTTAAATGGATACATTTTTCATCTAATTAAAAAAAAAATAACGTTTTCAACATCATTTAATGTGCATACTGAGTGAAAAATACCATCCTTATTATGAAATACACTTCTTGGTTCACAGTTTTAAAGTACATTTGCTTTAAAGATTAGAAAATGTCACTTTTAAAACTTTTTGTCATTTAAACCATTGTGTCCACCTCAATAATGGTTACAGCCTTGCCAATATGTCATAAATAGAACAAGGCATTGGTTTATTCTCAGGGTGCCATACCATGACACAAAAAAACCCCAACAGTAAACTACAAATCCAGTGTAGGCAGCATCACAATGGGTTCTACTGTCTTTTGTCACATGGACTTGGTCGCATCCAGTGTAGATATAGTGTTTTTTTTTTAAAATCAATCAATCAATCAATCATTTTTATTTATATAGCGCTTTTAACAACACAGGTTGCATCAAAGCACTGTACAGTATAATGACAGGGATGTATAATGACGAGAGTGACCAATTTCTTATTAAATGCAGAGACGGTCTCTGTAGTCAATTCAACGATAGTCACTAGAAGTTAAGTGTCCCCAACCAAGCAAGCCAGAGGCGACAGCGGCAAGGAAACAAAACCCCATGCATACAGAATGGAGAAAAAAAAACCTTGGGAGAAACCAGACTCAGTTGGGGTCAGTTCTCCTCTGACCGGACGCCCAGCACTTAACTTCCAGTTCAATTTTAAACGCAGCTGTGTCAGGTAGTGTAAATGACTTAGTGTGTGCATGTGCGTGTGTGTGTGTGCATCAGGATCTGGTGATCTGTCGACGGGCGCATCTAGGTGTTCTGGTCTCTGATGAACATAATCTCTGGGTGCTGATCCACCATCTAGTCTGGATACAAACTGTGAAAACAGATTGAGAAAGAAACAGGACTAATATTAGCGTAGATGCCATTCTTTTACGATGTCACAAGTACATCGTATTGTAGGAGTAGTGTTCCCGGTTCCAGCAAATCTAAGTAATGCAGCCTAAAAATCCTTTAACGGATTTGAATAATAAAATGTGTGTTGGTGTGTTATGTGTAGGCTAAAAAGATGTGTCTTTAATCTAGATTTAAACTGGCAGAGTGTGTCTGCTTCCCGAACAGAGTTAGGGAGATTGTTCCAGAGTTTAGGTGCTAGATAGGAAAATGATCTGCCGCCATGAGTTGATTTTGATATTCTAGGTATTATCAAATGGCCAGAGTTTTGAGAACGCAGCGGACGTGCAGGACTATAATGTGATAAGAGCTCGCTCAAGTATTGAGGAGCTAAACCATTCAGGGCTTTATAGGTAATTAATAAGATTTTAAAATCTATTCGATGTTTGATACGGAGCCAGTGCAGTGTTGACAGAACCGGGCTAATATGATCATACTTCCTAGTTCTAGTAAGGACTCTGGCTGCTGCGTTTTGGACTAGCTGAAGTTTGTTTATTAAGCGTGCAGAACAACCACCCAATAATGCATTGCAATAATCTAACCTTGAGGTCATAAACGCATGAATTAATATTTCTGCATTAGAGGTTGAAAGCATAGGTCGTAATTTAGATATATTTTTAAGATGGAAAAACGCAGTTTTACAGATGCTAGAAACATGATTTTCAAAGAAAAGATTGTGGTCAAACAGCACACCTAGGTTCCTAACTGATGATGAAGAATTAACAGAGCAGCCATCAAGTGATAGGCTGTGTTCTAGATTATTATATGTGGGGTTTTAGGTCCAATTATTAGCACCTCTGTTTTTTCAGAATTTAACATGAAGAAGTTACTCATCATCCAGCTTTTTATATCGACTATGCATTCTGTTAGATTCTCAATTTGGTGTGTATCACCAGGCTGCGCTGAAATATAGAGCTGAGTATCATCAGCATAGCAGTGAAAGCTAACACCATGACTCCTGATAATATCTCCCAGAGGTAACATGTAAAGGTTGAAAAGTAACGGTCCTAGCACTGAGCCTTGAGGAACTCCATATTTCACTTTTGATCGATATGATACCTCCTCATTTAATGCCACAAACTGATAGCGGTCAGATAGATATGATGTAAACCATGCTAAGGCGCTTCCTCTAATGCCAACATAGTTTTCTAGTCTATCCAAGAGAATGTTGTGATCGATAGTATCGAATGCTGCGCTAAGATCTAATAGCACTAATAACGAGATAAAACCACGATCAGATGATAGAAGCAGGTCATTAGTAACTCTAATGAGAGCAGTCTCAGTACTATGGTACGGTCTAAAACCTGATTGGAAATCCTCACAGACACCATTTTTTTCTAAAAAGGAATACAGTTGTGAGGATACTACCTTTCTAGTATCTTTGACAGAAAAGGAGATTAGAGATTGGTCTGTAATTTACTAAGTCTTTGGGATCAAGATGTGGTTTCTTAATGAGAGGTTTAACTACAGCCAGTTTAAAGGTTTTGGGAACATAACCTAATGACAATGATGAATTAATAATGTTCAAAATAGGATCTCTGACTTCTGGAAGCAGATCTTTTAATAGTTTAAATGGAATAGGGTCTAACATACATGTTGCTGGTTTAGATGATTTAACAAGTTTGTACAAGTCTTCTTCTCCTATAATAGAGAAAGAGTGTAATTTTTCCTTAGGGATCTAAAAGCTCATTATCTGATGTGAAACTGTAGTTGACGGCTGCATAGTTACAATTTTATCTCTGATGGTATCAATCTTAGAAGTAAAGAAATTCATGAACTCATTGCAGCTATACTCTTGGGGCATATTAGCACCTGTTGATGCTTTATTTTTTTTTTGTTAATTTAGTCACTGTACTGAATAAATACCGGGGTTGTGTTTGTTTTCTTCTAAAAGGGATGAAAAATAATCAGATCTTGCTATTTTTAATGCTTTTCTGTATGACAGCATACTCTCCCGCCAGGCAATACGAAATAATTCTAATTTGGTTTTTCTCCACCTGCGCTCCATTTTCCGGGCTGCTCTCTTTAGGGTGCGTGTGTTGTCATTATACCATGGAGTCAGATTGTTTTCTTTTATCTTTTTTAAGTGCAAAGGAGCAACTGTATCTAAAGTGCTAGAAAAAAGAGAGTGCATAGTTTCTGTTACATCATCAAGTTTTTGCATCGTATTGGATGTGCTAAGGAATTGAGATAAGTCAGGAAGGTTATTTAGAAAGCTTTCTTTTGTGGTGGAAGTGATGGTTCTACCATACTTGTAATAACGTGCAGAGTTTACAGGTTTAACTATACAGAGTTCACACAAGACTAGATAGTGATCTGAAATGTCATCACTTTGCTGCAGTACTTCAACCATTTTAACATCTATTCCATGTGACAGTATTAGATCTAGAGTATGATTTCTACAATGAGTATGTCCAGAGACGTGTTGTCTAACCCCAATGGAGTTTAAAATGTCTAAGAAAGCTGATCCTAATGAGTCTTTTTCATTATCAACATGGATATTAAAATCGCCAACAATTAAGACTTTATCTGCGGCCAGTACTAACTCAGTTAGAAAATCAGCAAATTCTTTGATGAAATCTGTGCTGTGCCCTGGTGGCCTGTATACAGTAGCTAGTACAAACATGACAGAAGATTTATCACTAGCGCATTTATTTAAGATTTATTTATTTAAGGTTTTATCACTAGCACATTTATTTAAACTAAAATAAATGCTTGAATAATGCTATTATGATAGAGCTCAAATGCAGAGATTTTTTTTCCTCCTCATTTGTAATGTGTACACCTATGCTCTTGTATAAAACTACTGAAAACTAAATGGAAAATATTTTACTATTGTGTTACTTGGCATTCAGGTTGTTATGTATAATATGAATTTTTTCCATTTTTTTGTGTCAGTTATCTAGTAGGAGACGAGTTGTGGGTGGTGATGGAATATTTGGCAGGTGGTTCACTTACTGATGTGGTAACAGAGACATGCATGGATGAGGGACAGATTGCTGCAGTGTGCAGAGAGGTAACATATACACCAGAATTACATAACATATAGTATGTACAAAGTGTAACACACATACACACACACAAATATAGGAGTGTAACAATACTTTCATGAAACAATATGGTGGTTTATTCAGCATATACAGTATAAAAATAAATCAACAAACTAAACTAATACTAGGTTAAATAATACAAGAAAAAAAAAATAAGTAAGTTTTTAATGACTAGGTGTTTTGAGAGGTAATTTTTATTTTTTTCTGGAAAATGTACTAAGTAGTAATCAGGTAAGTAATGGCCTGAATAAAAATGCGTTAAGTAATTAAATGTAAAATATCATTATATAGTATTCTGTATTAATTAAATATAGATGAATTCTTGATCAATTCTTATTTAAGCCATGGTTATTTTTTGTGAGGGCCTCTTACTTTTTTTAGGGGTTAATTCACCCAAAAAATGTTATTTGATGTTTATCTGCTTACCCTCCGACCCCCAAGTAACTTTGTTTCTTTAGTAGAATGGAAATAAAGATTTTAACTCAAACCATTTCAGTCTGTTTCATCTCAAAGGTTATGTGCCCATTGACTTGCATTATATGATTGACAGACTCTTGACAGAGAGAATCTTAATTTGTGGATGCCCTGGGCGTTAGCAGATAAACATAACATTTTCATTTTTAGGTGAACCTTCCCTTTAGAGGGATCCCTGGGCATTCAAACTTGTAATGATATGTTTACGTGTTTACATCCTAACAGGATGGCATCTAAACATTACCGTTTTTTTGCCACAGCTCTTTCAATAACTGGGGTCTACTAAAAGAGTCAATAACATCAGAGCAAATTCCCATTATTTTATCTGCTTCTTTTTGCCAGGAAAACAGCTAGGACTGTCATACATAGCTTCTCTTTTTGCCCTTTTGACTGAAAATTATAATCAAAAATTACACAAAATTGCATTGTATTAGTATATTATTTTCTAAACTGTGAGCTGTGTTGCAGTTTTTTTATCTTACCAATAATTCTGCAAATTCACAGCAGATTGTATTATTGAGAGGGAACAAAATAAATGTTGCATTTTGTAAGAATAGTAGCATAAGTCTATGAATTCTACTTTAATAGTGAGTGTTTTAAGCACCTGGGTCATTTTTCAATCTTGGGTTATTTTTTCTACCCAATCACTGGGTTGCGCCTGTCTCTGATGAAACAACCCAGCTGCTGAGTTACAGTCAGAATGCAGGCTTTTTGAGTCCTCTACAGGAGACAGCCAATTTGGTGCACTTCTTCAGTGAAATAAAGGTTTGTAAACATTTTATGATGTCATTCCACATGATAGAAACACCTTTTCTCTTGCATAAGCTGTTTTTTTTTCATTATAATACTGAATTTAATTCCATTTAATTGCATGTTGATATGGTTACCCTGGTGAACAGCAGTCTATCACCGGCTCAGATTTCAGTGACACACCAGCACAAGATAACAGAATGGTTGAACTTTAAATTAAAATGTTACTTTTAAGTGTTGCATTCTTATGTTAAATGAGTTTAAATGTATGTAATATTATAAAATATATTTTGTATTCACCAAAAAAAATTCAATTTGTCCTATATTTTTGTACATGGGTACTATTGCTTAACTCTAGCGTTAGCTGTCATGCTGGTGTGACCATCGTACTTTTTTATGATTAGTGTGAAAGACACATAAACAGGGTGCGTGTTCTTTCTACTAAAATGAACGTAGTTAAATGAACTGAAACTCAGCAAAAAACATGACACACAGACATGAGACATATATCTATAGAAAGCTTCTAAAAGTATCTACTTTTAAATGCAAGTGAATGTTTTCAAATGAAAGTGAATAAAAGTTTGAATATTCTTTTCAAGTTATCAGTATGAAACCAATTCTTTGTCCAATTTCTTTATCTGAACTAATTATTTTTAATGTGGTCATTCCCGCAAGCTATTTTTGCTTTTGTTATTACAATCGTCCACGTGAGATGCTTGCAACATGTAAATGGCCACATCAGCTAGCATACTCAGATTGCGAGGATTCATCTTGTTTATCTGTAAAACTGTGCTTTTCCATTTCAAAAATATATCCAAATTATGAACTATTCTTTCAACTTCAAATGGAGAATTGATAATACATGATAATAGAGGTTAGACTATTGTAATGCTTTATTGGGTGGTTGTTCTGCATGCTTGATAAACAAGCTTCAGCTGGTCCAAAATCCTTTTCCCATTTAATTCGCAAACTCTGGAACAATCTCCCTTACACTGTTGAAGATTCAGACACGCCCTGTCAGTTTAAATCTAGATTAAAGACACATCTCTTTAACCTAGCTTACACATAACACACCAATATGCTTCTATTATTCAGATGTGTCAAAGGATTTTTAGGCTTTGTTAATTAGATTAGCCGGAACTGGGAACACTCCCCATAACACACAATGTACTTGTTACATCGTAAAAAGAATGGCATCTGCGCTAATATTAGTTTCTTTCTTACTCTGTATCTAGATCAGATGGAGTATCAGCACCAAGGGATGACTGTCATCAGAGACCAGAACGCCTAAATGAGCCCCGTGGACAGATTAGCAGAACCAAATGCACACACTATAAATCCTTTGCAAAATCTGATATAGCTGCGCTTAAAATTTAACTGAAAATTTTGAACTGGCCCCATCTGAGCCTGGTTTTTGCCAAGGTTTTTTTCTTCATTCTGTACAAATAGGGTTCCTCTTCAGGAACTCGAGCCACGTTAATGACGCAATGGAGAATGCCTTCCAGTGTGATGGCTCTGAATCACGTGTGAAATCAAACCATTGAAATGGTGGGATGTGATAGGAGGGTGACGTTACTAGCCAGGAAGCATAAAAGCATGTGGAATGCTACTGGCTTCCGCTTTCTGTCATTCAGCGAAGCGCCCTGTGTGTGTTTGTGTCTCCCAAAAAAAAAGAAAAACCACGCTGACTTAGCTCTTGAGGGAGCTGTGTTACAGGCACTGGTCCCGCCCGTGCAGAGGCAGAGCGGCAGTGGCGCTTTTGGGGATCGCAATGGGACCTCGAGGAGTAGGAGACAGGTGAGTCCCTATCTCACGCCTCTTGTTTGTGGTCCTGCGCCTACCCAGTGGGTGAGGAAACCCAAGGATGAAGAGATGCAGAGCGCTGAGGAGACTGTGACCTCGCAAAAGAAACCCTGGCGGTCATGCCAAAGGGCTTCAGAGGGCAGCCCCCTTTGGAGAGCAGTGGTATACACCACATTGCACAGTGCCTGTCTGCCTCCAATGTCCTAAGGGGACCACCCCACTAACCCTGCCAGTGTTACAGGGCATGGACATCCCCAGCATACATTAGTCGTAGTCTCCTTTGCCCAACATCGTAGCAGGACTGGGAGGCTCGCCATTGGGCTTGTGCAGGGAACTAGCCGCAGCGCCCTGTTGGTGCATCACATCACAACATCCAGCTAGTCCCTTGCATACCACCAGAGGCCAGTCTCAGGAGACTGGTTCCCTTAGTTGATTATTTTGCAGCATGTAAACTACTGCCAAATCTTTCTTGTTGGGTCTTGCACACTGTAGAAAGAGGCTACAGAATCCAGTCCGGATTGCCTCAGCCATGATTCGCAGGCATTCTACCCACACTTGGATGGGGGACTGAGGCCCATTTTAGATCTCAGGCTCCTGAGCCACTCAGTGATGAAGCTGAAGTTCAGGATGCTCACAGTCAAACACAGTCAAACAAGTACACTCTCACCTATCACGTTTACAAAGTGTATGAATGCTGCTCTGGCTCCTTTGTGACTCCGGGACATCCGCATACTCAGTCACATTGATAACTGGCTGATTCTAGTGCATTCAAGGAGCAAGGTGGTCAGACATCGAGATGTCTTCCTTGCCAAGAAAAGTGTGCTTTCTCCAGCTCAGAGAAACACTTATCTTGGTGTGGTGTGGGATTTAACCATGATGCAGACTCATGACCCCTGCTCATGAGACCCTTACAGTGGCGGCTTAGGAACAGAGGTATTTCTGTGATGGAAAATACACTTTGCATGATCAAAGTGACACACCACACTGTACATGCCTTAGACATGTATGTACAGTCAGGGGACCGTGCTGGGAGCTCTTCTCGCCGCGTAACGCTAGCAATGGGCGCATCTCTAACCGGAGCAGTCAGGTGGCACATCAACTGCCTATAGATGCTGGCTGTGTTTCGGGCACTGAAACACTTTCTCCCAGACGTAAGAGTTCAGCATGTGTTGGTGCGCAGTCTCCTGCTAGTGTTCTGTTTCAATTCACTGAGCTAGCAGCTCTAGTGATATTGAGATTGCCTCCGCCGCATCTTGCTGGCGTTCTGCCCACATTCATGGGCACAGAGAAGGATCTAGTGATGGAACAAGAAGTAAATACTCTCTTAACGAAGGAAGCCATTGGGGTGGTTCTTCCTCTCACAAGGGAGTCCGGGTTCTACAGCCGCTACTTCATTGTTCCAAACAAGGAAGGCTTAAGCCCATTGTAGTTCTCAGGCTCCTGAACTGTTCAGTGATGAAGCTGAAGTTCAGGGTGCTCACTGTGAAAGAGGTTGCCTCACAAATCAGATCTGAGGACTGGTTTGTCACGATAGTTCTAAAAGATGCATATTTCCACGTGTCTATCCATCCTTCTGTGGATTTCAATCACGCAAATCTCAAAACAGTGCTCCCTAAATTCTATCAGCATGTGCACTTTGCTACGAGAGGAGCGAACATGCTGGATCTTGTTTACACAAACATTCGGCGCGTATCGTGCGGACCCCCGCCCCAACCTCGGCTACTCAGACCACATCTCTGTTATGTTGATTCCAGCATACAAACCACTCATCAGACGCTCTAAACTGGTTCTGAAACAGATTAAAACCTGGCCAGCAGGATCCATTTCTGCTCTTCAGGACTGTTTTGAGTGTACCGACTGGGAAATATTTAGGGAGGCTGCAACCAACGCCAATTCCATTGACTTGGAGGAGTACACATCATCAGTGACGATGTGCATTGATGATGTGACCGTCTCCAAGACCATCACCACACGATCTAACCAGAAGCCGTGGATTAATGCTAACGTGCGTGCTCTCCTGAAGGAGCGAGACTTCGCCTTCAGAGCAAAGGACCGGGCGGCCCTGAAACTGCCAAACTGTCCCGAGCTATCAGAGAAGCAAAGCACGCTTATGCTAAAAGAATCCAACCCGCTCTACGGACGATGCTATCCGCACAACCCTCCATCTCGCTCTCTCAGATCTGGACTCAAAGGGAAACTACGTCCGAATGCTGTTCATTGACTTCGGCTCAGCATTCAACACCATCCCTCAGCAACTTATAGAGAAGCTAAGCCTGCTGTGCCTGAACACCTCTCTCTGCAACTGGATCCTGGACTTTCTGACAGGCAGGCCTCAGTCAGTCTGGATCGGGAACAGCATCTCCAGTACCACCACACTGAACACTGGAGCTCCTCAGGGCTGTGTGCTCAGTCCACTGCTGTTCACTTTGCTGACTCACGACCGTGCAGCGATGCACAGCTCCAATCATATAATCAAGTTCGCTGATGACACGACCGTGGTGGGTCTCATCAGCAAGAACGACGAGTCAGCATACAGAGATGAGGTGCAGCAGCTCACAACTTGGTGAAGAGCCAACAATCTATCTCTGAACATCGACAAGACAAAGAAGATGATTGTTGACTTCAAGCAAGCAAAGAGTGACCATTCTCCGCTGTCCATCTACGGATCCAAGGTGGAGACCGTCAAGAGCACCAAATTCCTTGGTCTTCATCTGGCGGATAACTTCACCTGGTCACTCAACACCAGCTCCATCACCAAGAAAGCCCAGCAGCGCCTCTACTTCTTGAGGAGGCTGAGGAGAGCTCATCTCTCTCCACCCATCCTGACTGTGTTCTATAGGGGGACCATTGAGACCGTTCTGTGCAGCTGCATCACTGCCTGGTTTGGGAATTGCACCGTATCGGATCGCAAGACCCTCCAAAGGATAGTGAGGACAGCTGAAAAGATCATTGGCGTCTCTCTGCCCTCTCACGGACATTTACACCACACACTGCATCTGCAAAGCCCACAATATAGCACAGGACCCCACACATCCCTCACACACATTATTCACCCTCCTGCCATCTGGAAAGAGGTATCGGAGCATTCGGGCCCTCACAACCAGATTGCTTAACAGTTTCTTCCATCAGACTCCTCAATAACCTCACCTGAATGGACTTTCTGTTCCATAAGCATTCTTTCACGTCATATTTATTGTTGTGCGTATTTTGTGTTCTTGCACTAATTATGTCTTTGCCTTACCCTGATTTTGTCTTTGCACTGTTTGCACTAGTTTGCACACTGGGTTTGCTCTCTACTCCCCTGCTTTTTGCACTAGTCTGCACACTTTGCACTTTATGTGTCTAAGACACTGTCTTAGCTCAATATGTGAGTACTTTTGTATTGTTTTGTAAGTGTGACTTCATGTAGCACCAGGTCCTGGAGAAACGTTGTCTCATTTCACTATGAAATGACAATAAAAAGCCCCTTGACTTGACTTGACTTGACTTGACTTGACTTGACTTGTACTTCTGTAGCGCCGTTCTGGGCGGGCCTTCCTAGACAGGTCTTTGTGGGAGATCCCAGTCAGGAGGGACTTCCTCTCACAGGTAGGGGGCAGCATTGTGCACCGTTGCCTGGAGTTGTGGAGTCTGTGAGTGTGGCTTCTGAGGGGGCGCAGCTCATAGCCTCAGGTCTTTCAGCGTACAAAGCTCCATCCATGAGGAAACGGGATGCCCTGAAG
Source organism: Puntigrus tetrazona (assembly GCF_018831695.1). Lineage (NCBI taxonomy): Eukaryota > Metazoa > Chordata > Actinopteri > Cypriniformes > Cyprinidae > Puntigrus > Puntigrus tetrazona. Next base: position 25,331,950 of record NC_056703.1, on the reverse strand, counting down.
TGGAAACTTTGAACTTCATGCTGTAGAGACTCCCGACTCGATCCAGTTGCCCCGTTGGTACAGTGCTGAAGTTCCAGCAGATGAGATTCTCCAGGCTTTCATCAATCCTCCTTCATTTCAGGAGCTGGCCAGCAGAAGCTTAACTGGATGCCATCAATACTGCTTTCGAGTCCTCTGGGCTCCCGCTGAAGCTAGGAGTCAGAGCACACTTATCCCAAGGTGTGGAGGCCTCCAAGGTCCTGTTATCTGGGGTCTCAATTGCCTAGGTCTATGTTTGGATTGGACTTGCGAGCCACTTCGGGCTCTTTTTTCTCTCACCCTAGCTGTGCAGTTACACACTAGGCCAGGACTTGCAAGTCTGGGGCCGTGGGCATCTTGTTCGCCATAGCTTCACTGACACGGCTCGAGTTCCTGAAGAGGAACTTCTCCAGGTTACGTATGTAACCATGGTTCCTCGAAGGAACGAGACGTTGTGTCTCGTAGCCACACTTTTGGCATCCCTGCCTGCGCTTGCTTCATGATGGAAGCTGAAGCCAGCTGCACTCCACATGCTTTTATGCTTACTGGCCAATGACAATATCCGCCCATGATGTCTCGCCCTTTGGACTGATTACACATAGTATTCAGAGCATGGTCATGCTGGAGGTGTTTCTCATAGCATCATCAACGCAGCATCTCATTCCTTCGAGGAACCATGGTTACAAAAACTGGAGACATTCTTTGACTACTGTAATATCTCAATTGCAGGTCAGTTTTACACACATTCAGTGTGCCTTCTCTTAAATGCCTCTAATATGTATGGTATTTAACATTAATTGACCAATAATTATCCATCTAAAATTTTCCCATTCGATGCCTTTGTGAATGCTACAAATATCTTGGTTCCTAGCTAGCTAGCACCAAACTGTCATTTGAAATATACTGCTCACAAAAGTTAAAACTCTTTTGGCTTATTGGCACATTCTTTAAAACAGCTAAATTTTAGTGGATTATCTATCTATATGCAGGGCTTTATTAATAAGTTGTGGTCAGAAACAGTCCAATAAACGTGAGGATCTTATATTGGCAAACAAAATCCAGACTGCTTGACAAGAAGAGTAATCCAACAACAAGTTTTAACCCAAACAGGAGCAAACAGATTTTGGCAAGATATCCAAAAATCAAGGCAGAGATCAGATCATGTTGCTCTTAGCAGACCTATTAAGTCATTTAGCATGCTTTTTTTTACCCTGTTAGCCATGATTTAACCATTTAGCTCTAAGCCTGCACTCCTCGCCTGGTTTTCAGTCATTCTCTTCATCACCTTTTGCATTTTTTAAGGAACTCCAGCATTCTTCAGCCTACACATCTGCTACTACCTAGCCACGTTGAGAAGAAAACCCTTATAGTCTCATTATTTCTATTTCTTTACTCTAGTTTCTTTTCTTTCCATGAGAGTTTGTGTAGATTAAGCTTGTCTCTATTTTCAACTTAGACTGTGCTCGCATCAGTACTTCAACCAGAACTCTGCATCTCCAGCCAATGCCCAATCATCAGCCGGATAAGACTTCAATGACCACTGAACTTCCAGCCAATTAGCAAACTACGACAACAAAGAGAATCCCGTAACACAATGGCAACACAAGTACCAACCTCCAGATTCAGGCTGAACTGGTGAATTTAATATACATCTTAACCTCAATGAAAGGGTTAATGAAGTGATTGATGGTTGTTCAGATCTATGCAATTCCACATTTTGTTTAAACATGGGATTTTACATTTTTGTTCTTTTGAACTCATTATTTCCTCACTTTCTCTCGTCCTGCAACTATGTATGAATGTGTAAATGTGTGTGTGTTTATCTGTTAGTATGTTTATGTGTCATAGGTTTATACAATAAAATCATATTTATATTGAAAAGAAAGGTGTCTTGTGGTTTGTGCTTACAAACTAATGTCTTAAACTACTGATCTTGTTACTGTGCTAATTAATGGTGTTTTCACTATATTCTGGATTTTAATATCCAGCGAAGAGTTGATGTTTTAAGGCTTGTTCAGTGAATTGCAGGCCGATTTAGTGATCAGCAGTAAAACAGCGATTCTGTTGAAATTCCCTATAAAACCTTGAATGATTCTTGTTAGAACCTATTCGCTACACTGACAAAAAGACAATCTCTTATTTGGTCATTTAATGCAAATCGTCACCATTTTGGTATCATAATTTACACCGTGTTCCAAATTATTATGCAAGTTGAAATTCTGGTTTATTTCCTAAGAACATTTTACCAATCCCAAACGACATCAATCTCAATAACTACTATTCATTTTGAGTCACTCACAGAGAAGTTGTGATGCTGTTTCTTCTAGAGTCACTCACAACTTCTCTGTCAATAATGCCTATGAAAAATCAGTGTTAATGGATTTCACAACACTTTAGCATGTTAGTCTTATTAAGTGAGGGTCTTTTGTAGGATTTTGCATCCAAGCAAAGTCTTTAAGAACCTGCACCTTCTGGAGATTCCAGGAAGGTTGCAGTTCTGGGAAATGATTGCACTAAAGACTAAATGGATCCTGATGGTTTCTCACCTAATTCTTGACATTAATTATTTTGCAGTTAACATGTCTTTTCTTCTCCACCTGTTTTTTCTGACACTACTGGCCTCATGAGCATTTTGCAGTTTTCTTTGGTCATTCCTTAACTTTGCTAATTCTATTATTGCATTAGCATTGCATCCTTCTCATTTAATCATTTTAAATTTTTAGTTCAATCTCTTTCTTGGCTCATTTTATCTGAAAAAAGAAAATGTATAATAATTCGGAACACCTGAATATAAGGTTTTTTACTTTCAGCCTTTCTTGACAATTATGCATCACTTATATATGATCAAACACAAAAAAACACAGTAGTAGTTATTAAATTGATGTGGTTTGGTATTGGTAAAATGTTCTTGGGAAAAAGTATGACCAGAATTTCAACTTTCATTATAATTCAGAGTGTATGATGACACATGTTGTTACACCCCTATTATATACATACATAAATACTAAATTACTATGAAATAGTATGAAAATGTTATCTGACTTGACTCTTTTTGAATGTGACTTCACAGTGTCTACAGGCTCTGGATTTTCTTCATTCTAATCAGGTGATTCATAGAGATATCAAGAGTGATAACATTCTGTTGGGCATGGACGGTTCAGTGAAACTGAGTAAGTTAAACCCAATCCAAACCTATTAAACTGGCTTTTTATTACTTGTGTTGCAAACACAATTCACATTTCGTAAGATATATTCTGGTATACACCAAAGACCAAGACCTTAACCTTCTCTCTCTTTCTAAAGCGGATTTTGGGTTCTGTGCTCAGATCACACCTGAGCAGAACAAACGTAGCACCATGGTTGGAACACCCTACTGGATGGCCCCAGAGGTTGTAACGCGAAAAGCCTATGGTTCCAAAGTAGACATCTGGTCCCTTGGTATCATGGCTATTGAAATGGTGGAGGGGGAGCCACCATACCTGAATGAGAACCCACTCAGGGTAAGACTTTTGTAAAGCAAGATCATACTTTTTGTTTTAAATGAAAACAATCCTAAATACAGTAATTCCTAAACAAACAAAAAAAATAACAGAAGCTGAAAGCCTTTCTTTTATGACTGCAATTTTTCATAAATTCTTAAAATACATTATGAAAAAACTTAAATGGTATACTTTGTGCAAAGCATATAGGATTTTAAGGGTTTGACATTGCTGGATATAGTGTCCAAATAACAGCTCTAACAGGCAAAAATGTATATTTATGTTTGAGAAACTTGTCTTTTCCATTCTTGCAATAGATTAAACACCAAAGAAAATGTGTCTAATATAGACACATATGTATAAATGTACAGCATTTTGGTAGCACTTTCTATGATGTTCATATTTATAGTACATTACAGGGAGTGCAGAATTATTAGGCAAGTAGTATTTTTGAGGATTAATTTTATTATTGAACAACAACAACAATGTTCTCAATGAACCCAAAAAACTCAATATCAAAGCTGAATATTTTTGGAAGTAGTTTTTAGTTTTAGCTATTTTAGGAGGATATCTGTGTGTGCAGGTGGCTATTACTGTGCATAAGTATTAGGCAACTTAAACAAATATATACCCATTTCAATTATTTATTTTCACCAGTGAAACCAATATAACATCTCAACATTCACAAATATACATTTCTGACATTCAAAAATAAAACCAAAACAAATCAGTGACCAATATAGCCACCTTTCTTTGCAAGGACACTCAAAAGCCTGCCATCCATGGATTCTGTCAGTGTTTTGATCTGTTCACCATCAACATTGCGTGCAGCAGCTACCACAGCCTCCCAGACACTGTTCAGAGAGGTGTACTGTTTTCCCTCCTTGTAAATCTCACATTTCATGATGGACCACAGGTTCTCTATGGGGTTCAGATCAGGTGAACCAGGAGGCCAAGTCATTAGTTTTTCTTCTTTTAGACCCTTTCTTGCCAGCCATGCTGTAGAGTACTTGGACACGTGTGATGGAGCATTGTCCTGCATGAAAATCATGTTTTTCTTGAAGGATGCAGACTTCTTCCTGTACCACTGCTCGAAGAAGGTGTCTTCCAGAAACTGGCAGTAGGGCTGGGAGTTGAGCTTGACTCCATCCTCAACCCGAAAAGGCCCTACAAGCTCATCTTTGATGATACCAGCCCAAACCAGTACTCCACCTCCACCTTGCTGGCGTCTGAGTCGGACTGGAGCTCTCTGCCCTTTACCGATCCAGCCACGGGCCCATCCATCTGGCCCATCAAGACTCACTCTCATTTCATCAGTCCATAAAACCTTAGAAAAATCAGTCTTGAGATATTTCTTGGCCCAGTCTTGACGTTTCAGCTGTGTGTCTTGTTCAGTGGTGGTCGCTTTTCAGCCTTTCTTACCTTGGCCATGTCTCTGAGTATTGCACACCTTGTGCTTTTGGGCACTCCAGTGATGTTGCAGCTCTGAAATATGGCAAAACTGGTGGCATCTTGGTAGCTGCACGCTTGACTTTTCTCAGTTCACGAGCAGTTTTTTTGCGCCTTGGTTTTTCCACACGCTTCTTGCGACCCTGTTGACTATTTTGAATGAAACGCTTGATTGTTTGATGAGCATGCTTCAGAAGCTTGGCAATTTTAAGAGTGCTGCATCCCTCTGCAAGATATCTCACTATTTTTGACTTTTCGGAGCCTGTCAAGTCCTTCTTTTGACCCATTTTGCCAAAGGAAAGGAAGTTGCCTAATAATTATACACACCTGATATAGGGTGTTGATGTCATTAGACCACACCCCTTCTCATTACTGAGATGCACGTCACCTAATATGCTTAATTGGTAGTAGGCTTTCGAGCCTATACAGCTTGGAGTAAGACAACATGCATAAAGAGGATGATGTGGTCAAAATACTCATTTGCCTAATAATTCTGCACTCCCTGTATAAGCGTATTCTTAAAGCATTGTAATAAATGCTTGATGCGCAGATGAACGTTTTACTTATTCAGACATGTTCTGAGGGCAGAAAAGAAAATGATTGGTTTACAGATTCAACAAATGAAATTAAAGCAGAGGCGGGGTCAGTAAATTCGAACCCATGGATGGAGTTCTTGACAGATATGTTTCATTGGCTTTGTGGGAGGCATTTATTGCAAGGTGAGTGTATTTACCATTTATTTTCATGAAAAAAATGAACATCTCTAATGTTTAATAAGATAAGTAGTTGACAAAGATACACATGACAAATAATCATGGACAAAATCTCATATAGAGTGCTTTTTTTTATTTCAGTGCTTCATCAGTCAATTGCACCAAAGTTGTTTATGAGATAACTGGAGTAAAGCATGCTTTTTTCATTGGGATTTTGCTGTCTGTGAAACCGATATGAGTTACAACAGAACTCATTCAAATCTCTGTGACATTTAATCAGTCGGTTAGCATTAGTATTAGCCTCTCAGGGCAGGAGTACTAAATATTTATATTACTGTAATTTTTACTTTGGTGCTGCTCACGGGACAGAAATACTCAATATAGGTGTACTCAATATTTATATTAATGTCAGTTTTAGTGTACAGTATAGTGTATGTACTGCTCTAAGGGAAGGATTACTCAATAGGTTCATACCACTTTTATTTTTACTGACCTATCCACTGCTCTCAAGTTATAAGTACTCAATATTCATGTTAATGAAGTTATAGTGTAATATGTGCTGCTCTAAGGACAGGATTACTCAATAGGTTCATATTTACCATGGTCTCACCCCAACTTGTCACATACAGGGTCCTACATTGCTTTAAATAAGAAACCTTGATGTCAATATGGTGTTTTTCTTCCATCATCCCCATAATCAATCAAACAATCAATCATTTTTATTTATATAGCGCTTTTAACAACACAGGTTGCATCAAAGCACTGAACAGTATAAAGCAGAAGAATACAATGACAGGGATGTATAATGACAAGAGTGAACAATTTGTTATTAAATGCAGAGACGTCTTTGTAATCAATTCTACGATAATCACTAGAAGTTAAGTGTCCCCAACAAAGCAAGCCAGTAAATGACTGTGTGTGTGCATCAGGATCTGGTGATCTGTCCACAGAGTGCATCCAGGTGTTCTGGTCTCTGATGAGACATAATCTCTGGGTGCTGATCCACCATCTAGTCTGGATACAAACTGTGAAACAGATTAAGAAAGACACAAGACTAATATTAGCGTAGATGCCATTCTTTTTACAATGTCCCAAGTACATAATGTTTTAGGAGTAGTGTTCCCGGTTCCAGCAGATCTAATTAATGCAGCCTAAAAATCCTTTAACGAATTTGAATAATAAAAGTGTGTTGGTGTGTTATGTGTAGGCTAGGTTAAAAAGATGTGTCTTTAATCTAGATTTAAACTGGCAGAGTGTGTCTGCTTCCCGAACAGAGTTAGGGAGAGGGTTCCAGAGTTTAGGTGCTAGATAGGAAAAGGATCTACCGCCTGCAGTCGATTTTATCAAATGGGTAGGTTTTGGGTTTTGAGAACGCAGCGGATGTGCAAGACTATAATGTGATAAGAGCTCACTCAAGTATTGAGGAGCTAAACCATTCAGGGCTTTATAGGTAATTAATAAAATTTTAAAGTCTATCCGATGTTTAACAGGGAGCCAGTGCAGTGTTCAATCAATCAATCAATCAATCAATCATTTTTATTTATATAGCGCTTTTAACAACACAGGTTGCATCAAAGCACACAGTGTTGACAGAACCGGGCTAATATGATCATACTTCCTAGTTCTAGTAAGGACGCTAGCTGCTGCGTTTTGGACTAGCTGAAGTTTGTTTATCAAGCGTGCAGAACAACCACCCAATAAAACATTACAATAATCTAACCTCGAGGTCATAAACGCATGAATTAATATTTCTGCATTAGAGGTTCAAAGCATAGGTCGTAATTTAGATATATTTTTAAGATGGAAAAACGCAGTTTTACAGATGCTGGAAACATGGTTGTCGAAGGAAAGATTGCTATCAAACAGCACACCTAGGTTCCTAACTGATGATGAATAATTAACAGAGCAGCCATCAAGTGTTAGACTGTGGTGTTCTAGATTATTATATGTGGGGTTTTTAGGTCCAATTATAAGCACCTCCGTTTTTTCAGAATTTAGCATTAATAAGTTACTCATCATCCAGTTTTTTATATCGACTATGCATTCTGTTAGATTCTCAATTTGTTGTGTATCACCAGGCTTCGCTGAATTATAGAGCTGAGTTTCATCAGCATAGCAGTGAAAGCTAACACCATGTCTTCTGATAATATCTTCCAGAGCCTCGAGGAACTCCATATTTCACTTATGAGCAGTGTGATACCTCCTCATTTACTGCTACAAACTGATAGCGGTCAGATAGATATGATTTGAACCATGCTAAGGCGCTTCCTCTAATGCCAATATAGTTTTCTAGTCTTTCCAAGAGAATGTTGTGATCGATAGCATCCAATGCTGCACTAACATCTAATAGCACTAATAACGAGATAAAACCACAATCTGACAATAGAAGCAGGTCATTAGTAACTCTAATGAGAGCAGTCTCAGTACTATGGTACGGTATAAATCCTGATTGGAAATCCTCGCAGATATCATTTTTTTCTAAAAATTAATATAGTTGTGAGGATAATACCTTTTCTAGTATCTTTGATGAAAAAGGCAGATTAGAGATGCTTTTCCTGTCTGACAGCTTAGTGGGAAAGGGAGAAGAATGAGTTTGGCAAAAAAAGGAGGGTACACTTTTTTAAGTCACATTCCCTACGGCTTATGATGTCTTTTGTTATCAGTCACAACCAGATTCTGTCTGTTATTGATTTCCCCTGCCCAGAGAGTAAAGCACAGTTCAGTAAATCTAAAAGTAATATGGACCTATTGATTGCTCCTGCCCTGAGAGCAGCACATAGTACACAAAAACATTAATATAAATATAGTGTGACTGCTGTCACACCCCGGGACTGTATTGTGTTTCTTTGCATTCCCCATGTGCTCTGTGTGACATGGTTTCCATTCTCTGTTAATCATGTCATAATGTTAAGTTGATGTTCATTCATTGTAAGTTGGTCCGGTCTCAATGATACGTGGTTCCTGTCTGCCTGAGTTTACCCTACTGTAGATTATTAAAGACTTATAATTGTAATCAATCCTTGTTGTGTGCTCCTTCCTCGACCACACTGTGGAACATTAACAAAAAGCGAACAGTAAGCTACTGTTCTTTTCAGGTTTTTACTTGGTTCAATCTCCTACGGTTCCCCTCTATGGCCAGAATATCTCTTTCTTCTGCTGGAGCAGGGGGAGACATAACTCAAGGACCATAAAAGACCCTTGCAAACAATACTAGCTATTCAGATGACGTGTGCAGAGGACTTCTCCCCTCTGTGCAGACCGCATGCCCAAACCCAATGAGTTCAGTTGTCACTCATATCTGTTTCACAGACAGTGTGTGAGCATAGAAAAAAACAATAAATGAAAAGAAAAAAGCATTAAATGAAAATGCATGCTATATCATATTTAGTCCATGACTTTTTGTTCTGTACATCTTTGTCCACTACTTATCTTATTAAATGTTAGAGATGTTAATTATTTTACAAAAATACATGGTAAATACACACACCTTGCAATAAATGCCGACCACGTATCTATCAAGTATTTCATTCCCTCGTTCAAATTTCCCGCCTCTGCTTCAGTTTCATTGGCTGAATCTGTAAACCAATAATTTTCCTTTCTGCCCTCAGAACATTTTTAATAAATAATAAACACCATATTACTGCATGAATTCCATAAAAGCTGGGACTTAAAAATAAAAGATTTTAAAAATAACATGAGCCAATATTTAACACAATAGAACACAGATAACATAAGGTGTGTATGTACATGTTATGCACAAAATGAGCTCATTTCAAATTTGATGCTTGCTACATTTCTCAATATATTTGGGACAGGGGCATGTTTACCATGGTGTAGCGTATACTCTTCTTTTCAAAACTGTATGAAGACATCTTGGCATCAAGGTTATGAGTTAGATTCTTGGAGGTCTTAGAGGTCTTGATTTTTGTTGTTAGAATATGGATCTTTTCTTGCCTGATATAGGTTTCTAGCTCGTGAAGAGTTTGTGGTTATCTTTGACATATTTTTGGTTTAATGATGCTCCAAATGTTCTCTATGAGTGAAAAATCTGCACTGCAGGGAAGTCAATTCAGCTCCAGAACACTCAAAATCATGCTGTTTTAATAGCTGCAGTATGTGGTTTTGCATCGTCCTACTGAAATAAATAAGGCCTTCCATAAAATAGATGTTGCCTGGAGGGGAGCATATAGCTGTACATACACATTTCCAGCCTTACGCACTTATGCACCCCCATACCATTAGAGATGGCATCCATGATTTCCAAAAGAATGTCAAATTTGAACTTGTTTGACCACAGAACACTTTTCCATTTTAAAGGATAGAGCTTTAGTTGGCATCTGCATTTGGTACTGTGGATTGTGTTTACCAACAGTGGTTTTTGGAAGTATTCCTGGGCCCATTTAGTAATTTCAGTGCAGATGAGTCATGCGGTGTCATCTGAGGAATCCCACTATAATCTTTGGCCTTGTCCCTTATGCACAGAGATTTCTCTGATGATAATGTTATTCACTGTAGATGGTGAGATTTGCAAAGCTTTTGCAATTTGATGTTATGGAACATTGTTTTTAAAATATTTTACAATCTTTTTTATGCACTGTCGTGGTCCGTTTATTTCTCCTGAAGAAGCAGACTTGCCAAAAGATAGACTTTATTATCACCGTTTACAGATAATTCCTTTCTAAGTGTCAGCACATTTCAGGCCTCCCCCCTGTGTAGACATGTGACACAGGCATGATTTTAATGGAAGAGTCACATGACATATACATGACTAGTTTCACATTGATTACACTTCATAAATCCTTATTTTGACTAAATAGAAATCTTCAACAGCACTCGTTCACAGATAGGAGAGTATCTGCCCATCTTTACTTCTGAGAGACAATTAGTTTCTAGATGTTCTCCCAGCTGAATATTTAAAAAAAATTCAGCCATCCGATACAATGTACAATTTAAACCATGCTAATACACTTCCACTAATGCCATCAGGTTTTCCAGTCTATTCAAAAGAATGTTGTGGTCGATAATATTGCATCAACACCCACTCCTGCTACATATACAAAATGCCATGCTCTAAGACAATGACAAAGTCACAATTGGCTCTTTGACCCTTTGAGATGTGTGAACTCAATAGAATTTAAGAGGCCTCATATCAATGATCTGCCCCAGTCTGCAGTTCTTTTAGATTCTAAGGAGATGAGGATTGTTATGATTTCAGTTTGTGTTCCCCCTGTCTAGGTGTGTGTGGACTAATTTGCTTTGAACTGTTGCTTTCCCATTGTTTCTGTGCTCCCCTTTGGGGTTCTTTGGGCCCTTGTTATTTACCATGGATATTCATTGGCTCCTCCCAAATTCAAATTCAAATTCAAATTTTATTTGTCACATACACATACATACATGGTACGACATGCAGTGAAATGTTCTTTACAACCGTCCAGCATCAAAATAGAAAACAAAATTTAAATATATATATATATATATATATATATATATATATATATATATATAAATATAAAAATATGTATAAAAAGAAGTGTGCAAAGTAAAGTATAAAAATAAAAAAGTAAAATAAGTTAGAATATAAAATATAAAGTATAGATATAAAGTGTAAAGTGGCTGTGCGAATGTCCAATGCAAAGTGACTAGTGCAATTGTCCAAATGTAAGTGGCGAGTATCTGGGGAAAGAGAGGTGGACATGGGAATCCCGGTGATTAGGTACTGGGTGTTCTCTGGTTCAGACTCCGAATGGCCTGCGGGAAGAAGCTCCTCCTCATTCTCTCTGTGTTTGCCTTCAGGGAACGAAAGCGCTTTCCTGAACGCAGCAGAGAAAAGAGTCCATTGTTGGGATGGCTGAGGTCTTCCACGATCTTCCTGGCCCTGGTACAGGTACCCTCTGAAGGGCTCGCCTGTCCTGCATGGTGCTGTTCCCGAACCAGGAGGTGATGTTTCCCGTCAGGACACTCTCGAAGGTGCAGGTGTAAAAGTTCCTGAGCACCTGAGATGGGAGTCTGAAGTCCCCCTTGCTAACTCGTTAGCTCATCGTCTTTTTAATCCCTGTGTGTTTGTAGCCAGTCACTGAGTATTGAGTTCCCTCTCTATAAAGCATTTCTCTTGTGTTTTTTGATACCAATCTCTGCCTGGTTTCTGGTTTTTGCTTTGTCTTGCCCCTTTGCCCTGTTTGCTTATCGAAAGACTCTGGCTACCCTCTGGATTATTACCTGTTTGCTGTTTCTCAACCCTGTCTGTACCTTTGACCATGATTATTAAAGCTTTGATGAGGTTAAACGGCTGATGGAACGAGCTATCTGCTTAGTCACACGGAGAGACCGATCTGTGGCCCAGCAAAGGGCCTCTTCATCGATGGACCCACCTGTGCACAAGACTTTGAGAAGGTTATATGGTTTGAGGAACTTGTATGCCTGCAAATCCTCCATGGTATACAGGGCAGAATTAGCTTGACCCACTGCTTGAAAAGCTTTCCCCACCAGCCAAGAGGTCATTCTGCATAGCTGGTGAGCATCTCTTCCACCTTGGGCATCATCATATAGCCCTGTGCTTTTGCATTAATGAAAGTTGAATAAATCCAACATCGATGGAACAAAGACATGGGACAAATGGAGCTTATATCTTGAACGTGTTACCCCGTCATGGAGATTGCTAACGATGAACAAGACTGGACTGTAGTTGAGGCCCTTCCCCCTAGCCCCCGACAGTAAACTGTTGTCTAACTTGGAGTGTTTGGGGTCTCTTGCTCCTGCAGTCAGTTTAGCTTTAACCATTTTACAGCACGAGTTACCATCTCCATTAGGGCTGCACAATTTGGAAAAATGTCTATTTGTCTAATTTTATTATATTATATTATATTGTTTTGTAAAAAAAAAAAAAAAAAGTAGTTTTTTCTCCTCAGTAAGGAAGATAATAAAGGCATAACTACAGAATTTACTTAACTATTGAATTTCACAGGAAATTTTTGGGGATTTTAAGAAGTGGAAAGTGTGCTGAATGTTTCATTTCATCCAAGTGAAATTATTAAGCATTTAGACTGAATTTATATTCCTTTTATTTAAGAGCCAGAAGCAGGCTGACACAGGTTACGCATGTGCATCAAGCCTCCATATTAAAAGACCTGCTCATAAAGATTGTGGTGCTAAGCCAAGAGCATGTATAAACAAGAAATCAGCGGCGTGAAGAACACATATAAAACTATAAAAGTCTAGCATATTATCTCATTAAGGAAAATGTATATAAATATGCTGTGAACTTTGCTTTTGCCGATCACATGTCACTTATGATGGGCTTATGAGTACATAGCATAAGAAAGGTTGGAAGGATCTCTAAATTGTACAACCTTGTATGGATCATCAACACAAGGAAAACACAAATGTAATAAAATAAATGTAATTAATAAAAGATAGATAAAAGCAATCAACAACTATTAAATGGATACATAAATAAAATAGGAATAAAGTGCATAAGATAAAATGCAAGTGATTATGTCAGAGCTTTGTTATTTTTGATAGATAAAGTTGGAAAGAGTACAAGATATTTGATGTTTGGTCGCACATCGCTGTGGATTTCGTTACGGATCTGCCATCTTCAAATAACTTCACAACCATCCTCACAGTTGTGGACAGATTTTCCAAAGCCTGCAGGCTCGCTACACAAACTACCCACTGCATGGGAGATGGCTGACGTTTTAATGAATCAAGTCATTTGTTTCTACAGATTACCCGAGGACATTGTGTCCGATCGAGGATCGCAATTCATGTCATGAGTATGGCATGCATTCTGCTCTCAACTTAACATCAATGTCAGTCTGACTTCAGGATATCATCCACAGTGCAATGGACAAGCTGAACTCAAGAACCGATCATACTGCCATTCTATTCAACAAGACTGGAGCTGTTATCTTCTTTGGGCTGAATACACTCTCCAGAAAGCATCTACTGGACTAACTCCATTTCAGTGTGTTCTGGGTTTTCATCCTTCATTGTTCTCCTGGTCAGGTGAACCTTCCAATCTTCCCGCTGTCAACACCTGGCTACAAAGGAGTGGAAGAGATCACTCCTCTCACGTCCATTTACAACGAGCAGTCAGAGCCATGAGAGAACAAGCCAATCTTTGTCGTAGAGAGTCTCCGGCCTATACACCTGGGCAATGGGTCTGGTTATCCTCCAGGGATTTTTGCCTCCACCTTCCATGCAAGAAACAAAACCCTAAGTATGTGAGTTCATTTAAAATCCTCAGACAAATCACCCCAGTTTCATACTGTCTAGCCTTGACTGCTAATTGCTGTATTTCTCCAACTTTCCATGTGTCGTTGCTGAAACCTGCCAGTGGCCTGACATCCCTGTTATTGTTGTCGATCTCCTGCCTGTTTGACTATCCTTATTCAAGAGCACGCAAATGGATCCAACCGTCTCTGACTCCTCATTACACCTACCCCTTACAAGAAACTTTATGCACTTTTAGATTTTCAAAAAAAAAACACCACTTGTTTTTCAAGCCTTTTTGAATTATTAACCACCTTCAAATTGTAATGCCTCATAAACCACAAAAAACAGCACATTCATACACACACACACGGTTTGGGTGAGAAATGCTAAGTTTAACTAAAAGTCCAAAGTCTAGTATTTGCTACTACTTCCTTAGATCACACCAATTGTGATGAAATGCTTCGAGAGGCTTGTCATGAGGCACATCAAGTCACAGCTACCACCTTCACTTGACCCACTACAGTTTGGGTATCGTCCAAACCGATCTACGGACGATGCTATCTCCACAACCCTCCATCTCCCCACCCGCCCTCTCACATCTAGACTCAAAAGGAAACTACATCCAAATGCTGTTCATTGACTTCAGTTCAGCATTCAACACCATCATCCCTCAGCAGCTTATAGAGAAGCTGAGCCTGCTGGGCCTGAACACCTCTCTCTGTAACTGGATCCTGGACTTTCTGACAGGCCGACCTCAGTCAGTCCGGATTGGGAACAGCATCTCCAGCACCACCACACTGAACACTGGAGTTCCTCAGGGCTGTGTGCTCAGTCCACTGCTGTTCACTTTGCTGACTCATGACTGTGCAGTGATGCACAGCTCCAATCACATAATCAAGTTCGCTGAAGACACGACCATGGTGGGTCTCATCAGCAAGAACGACCAGTCAGCATACAGAGATGAGGTGCAGCAGCTTACAACTTGGTGTAGAGCCAACAATCTATCTGTGAACATCGACAAGACAAAGAAGATGATGGTTGACTTCAAGCGAGCAAAAAGTGACCATTCTCCGCTGTCCATGAACGGATCCAGGGTGGAGACCGTCAAGAGCACCAAATTCCTTGGTGTTCATCTGGCGGACAACTTCACCTGGTCACTCAACACCAGCTCCATCACCAAGAAAGCCCAGCAGCGCCTGTTCTTCCTGAGGAGGCTGAGGAAAGCTCACCTCCCTCCACCCATCCTGACTATGTTTTATAGAGGGACCATTATGAGCGTCCTGTGCAGCTGCATCACTGCCGGGTTTGGGAATTGCACCGTAGATAATTGGCGTCTCTCTGCCCTCTTTAATGGACATTTACACTACACACTGCATCTGCAAAGCCCACAATATAGCACAGGACCCCACACACCCTTCACACACATTATTCACCCTCCTGCCATCTGGAAAGAGGTACTGTAGCATTAGGGCCCTCACAACCAGACAGAACAGTTTCTTCCCACTGGCCATCAGACTCCTCATTAATCAGACCTGAATGGTCTTCTTATTCCATAGGCATTCTTGCACTTCATATTTATTGATGTGCACTTCATATTTATTGTTGTTTGTATTTTGTGTTCTTGCACTGACTTTTGCTGTTTGCACTAGTTTGCACACTGGGTTTTGCACTCTACTTCCTTGCTGTTTGCACTAGTCTGCACACTTTGCACTTTATGTGGCTAAGACAGTGTCTTAGCTCAGTATGTGAGTTTTTTTGTATTGTGTGTGAATTTATGTAGCACCAGGTCCAGGAGAAACGTTGTCTCATTTCACTATGTACTGCACAGCTATATGTAGTTGAAATGACAATAAAAAGCCACTTGACTTGACTTGACTTGACTTGATCACAACCTAAGAGAATTAATCAAAGATTTAGCTTATTGTTAACGTCTTAGAATTTATACCATTCAGTAAGAGATTGAGGTTTGTTTGTATTACTGAGCCAAAGGCAGGGTACCGATGGGCTTGTTTAAGGAAATCTTCGCCCTTCTGATTGGTTGGCAATCCTCCTGGATGACATCTTTGGAATTCACTCACCGTGAATAGACGTTGCCTTGGCTTCGGGAGGTTTTGGAGCTAATTGCATGGTGATGGATACAGAGCTCTTGGAATCTAGAAGATCTTGTGAGTTGGTTGCACGGTGTACGATAAAGGTCATCTCTGAGAAACAGATTAATATGAGCAAAGATACCATTCTTTTTGCAATGTAAACTAGGTTAAAGAGATGGAAAAAAAACCTATAGGAATAATCAAACAGCCAGAGTTTTGAGAACACAGCAGATATGCAGACTAATGTGATATGACTATAACGTGATAAAACAGTGTACAACACAGAAAATAATATACACAATAACAACATACACAGTGACTTGGAGATATGCATTATAGGACATTTATGGACAAATTGTCTAGGACTTAATGAAAGGAGTAATTTCCTACTGCAATATGTGTCTGTTTTAGAGATAATTACACAGGAAGGGAGATTTTCTCTACATACTTTAGATCATAATGTTTATTTGATCTGGCAGAGGTACCCAGGTGCCTAATTTCATCCACTAACAGTTTGTGTATTGGGTGAGGTTGTCTGTGATTAATAAATTATTAAATTATTACCTACATTTTTTGTTTATTTTTTAAATTAGCCATTTACAGTGTAATAAATTATAATTATTGCTCTATTACATTAACTGTTTTCCCTTTTGATAGGCCCTATATTTAATTGCAACAAACGGAACTCCAGAACTACAAAATCCTGAGCGGCTATCCTCTGTGTTTCGAGACTTTCTGAACAGCTGTCTGGAGATGGATGTAGACCGGAGAGGGTCAGCTACAGAATTGTTGCAGGTAACAAACTAAGCTTCAGACATCTGTTTAACTGTAAATTCCAATAATTACAAATTGAACTGACATATGTGACCTGTGCTGGCAGAATTGGTCACAGTGAACAAATTTTCAATAATTTCAATAATAGTTATTTTAATTTTTTACTTTTCCATTAAAGGAACTTCAAAATGATGTATGATTATGCTAGAATCGGACGATTTAATCAGATTAAATCAAACTCAAGTTCATTTACCTCTTTGTTTCGGATCTTTTGGGCAGGTGTAAATACAACAATCAAACTCAGATATTTACAAAATAAACATACTAAGACCCAGCTGAAGTGTTCCCAAACATTGATGAACCATTGATGAACCAAAAATGTCCTTAGCACATGTGTTATGGAGTAAACAGAGGAAGCATGTATATCCATCTGCAGAGCTTTATTTATTAGCATGATCAAAAACAGGCATGGGTCTATAAAAAACAGGCATAGATGAGGCAAGACAAAGTATTCCTAGAGCAAGCATGGGTCTTCAATCAGCGAACAATATCCAGAGGGCTTGACAAGAGAGATAAGCAATAGTTTGCTTAATTGGTGGAATCATGGACAATTTAACACCCAAAAAAGTTAAAAGAGTCTTTTTAAGACAGTGTCCAAACGAACATCATTCCTTCGACCTGTCGGCTTCACCATGGTTCCTAATTCCCTCCTTTCCACCATGGCCTGTCAGTCCACCATCTCCGTGGGCTCCCTCGTCCCTTCGGCTCCGCATTGGTCTGTAGTCAACCATCCACTGCCTCAAGAATCCAATCCTTTGGCTATGCCTCATCCCTCCATCTCTCTGACTCTGTCAGGTTCCTCCTTCCCTCCAGCTCTACCTCAGTCCTCTGTCGCTCTGGCTCCACCGTATGTATCCTGCCTTTTTCTTCATCACCGTGGATTATCAAATGCTATATTTGCGGTTTCTGCTTTGTACCTTTAATTCACACCACAAATGTGACAGTAAGTCTCTATAATAAGAAACTGTAATATATATATAATATAATTCATATTCAAAATGAGACAATATGAACATTGAGGAGTGCTGAACATGTGCAGTAAGTCCAAAACAGAATAGTATAATAACTTATAACATGCAGAAAATCCTCAATATTGATCCAGCTAATAAATAAAGTACATGAATAACAAATTGATTATTTGAAACTATTTGTATTATGTCTTTCTATAAACCAATCATAAAAATGTCATTAGGCAGTCGTGTGAATCTCTATTTGCATGTTATTCTGCAGAAGTAATATCCAATGCATTTGTCCATGCAAGGGATTTCCTAGGTCTTACTTGAGTAACTTGAGTCGTTTTTAAGCAAATTACTTATTCTTACTTGAGTAATGTTATTTTTCAGTACTTTTACTTAAATTATTCATTAAGTAGCAATACTTTTACTTAAGTACAGTTTCTTAGTGAACTAGTAGACTTTCCTGGTGTGAATATACCTGTAGATTAACATTGATTTAAAAGTTTCCAAAGCAAAATCACATTACCCCACATCTTTTCTTAATAATCTTTGCTTGATTAATAGAATCAATGCAATAAATACATGCAAAAAATATATATTTTTAAATGTGTAATTACTATTCGGAGCATTGGGATTGCTAGATACGGACTTAATTAGCAATTTTTTGAGAAATCCTCAAATTTAACCAAAATTGACATTTTGACAAATTGAATTGTGCCTGACAGCACACATACATCTAAGAGACATTATTTGACATCTGCATTTACATCTGCAAGACGTATTATTTAGGTTGTTTGCTCATCTCCATTACGTCTGTTGGACGTCTCCTTTTAGATATCAAATAGACGTCTATTAGATGTTGTTAAGATGTTTATGAATTAGAATGCATGTAAAAGTGACATCTGTAAGACGTCTGCCAGACATTTGTAGACAACAGATGCTTTCTTTTTTAACTGCAGTTTAAAATTAACCTGTGCATTCCGACTCATTTTGCCAGCACAGGTTATACAAAGAGAATTGGAATCTGACTGGACCAGCTAAAGGTTCTAAGTTGCACTTATACAGTATACACGCTGCTCTATATTGTCATGTTAATAGATTGCAGAAATACTTGTTCCTATAACAACCCTGTTATGTACACCAAAACACCAAACACCAAAAAGGTCTACCAAAGTGAGAAAAGATTAGATATTTTAATTTTTAGCATGAATTTTAGTTTGACTATTTAGCATTGTTTGTTTTGTGTTGCTTTCCACTGATTCCTGATTAAGTTTTTTTTTTTTAACACACTATTTTAATGAGAACAATGTGTTCCCTGCATTCAGCAAGATCAAACTTCTAGCCCACTTCAGTCTGCCTGTGGTTTGTTGTTGTAAGGGTTATATATTATTACATTTTATGTTTCAAATGTTTATGTATATTTATGAATATTGCATATTATATATTGGATTGTATTACTTAACATTAGTTAATGCACTAAACATTAAAAATGAACATTAAAAATGAGCAATAGCAATACATTCATTACAGATTATTTATTATTATTATTATTATTATTATTATTATTATTAATTATTTTTATTTAAAAATATACAGTTGTTAGGTCGGGTTAGCATGTGCTATAAAATGTTAACACTCAAAGCGACATGAAATCCAACAACACAGTTTTTAAGATGATAACAGATCTATATTTGTTGCACATTGCTTAAAACAGTAATAGCTGTCACAAAATATGTTGATAATAGCTGTCTTTTTGGGACCATTTCATTCATCAAGTTTAAAAAGTTGTGTTTGAGGCATGTGACTAGCCATTTGAGTGCTCATATAGGCTGCGTCGCTGCACATTACACATACACGTCATCGGGTTGAGCTCACATTTTTAAACACTATTCATGAGCATTGTAACATTATACATTATGGAATGATTTCCAGACTTTGTATTTGTATTGAAAATTTGTATTTTCAGTTGCATTTTTAATATGTGTCATAATCCCAATACAATTCAAAATCTTGTATTACCATTTGCATTTTCGCTTTAGCGAATGCACAGTGACTGCCACATTTAAAATGAAAAAGTCCATTTGCAATTGTATTTCCCATTTCTTATAAGCCTGACAAATTTAAACATGTTTGCTTTTTATTTTTTTCTGCATTGTGCACGTAATATGGCAAATCGATGGAGATAATCAATAAAAACTAAATACAGCTGCTAATCAGTTCATTGCCATGTGAACGAACAGACAATCTAGCTTTTTGGCACAATACATATTTCTGTGTTTTTTTTTTTTAATACAGCAATTCATATCCTGCTAACAGTAGGAGCAATGGTATGCATAATAGGTCAATAATCACTATTAACCAACTACATTTCATCTGTCTGTCACTCAGATTGTAGAAAATAAGGTTTCACTTCATTTTGATGGTCCCTAACACATTCTGTTGATTATTAGTAACGTTGCACTTACATATACTAACTTTCATTTTGTATATTTTTTCAGTGTTAGTATAGTATTGTAATGTGGAGGCGGAAGCCAATATCGAATCCATATGTAGTCGTTTATTTAAATCACAATACTTCGCATTTGAACGTATGGAGGGCCTCTGGTTATATGGCCCTCAAACAGGAAATGGTCCATGAAGAAGCAGAGGGAGTGAGCCCAGCTAGTACTCGGGCAAGGGCTCCCTCTGCTGGCTAGGCATTACAAGTATTAGTAGACTACTTGAGTTAGGGTTGGAATAAGATGACATGTTCTTGCAAAGAGATGTCTGTTGGGAGACACAGATTCATCATCACAGATTTAGCAGATATTAATTAGCTAAGTATTCTAATGATAGTTATTTGACTTGTCACCAGATCCTGATGCACACAGACACACACACTAAGTCATTTCCACAATCTGACACAGCTGCGTTTAAAATTTAACTGGAAGTTAAGTGCTGGGCGTCCAGCCAGAGGAGAACTGGCCCCAACTGAGTCTGGTTTCTCCCAAGGTTTTTTTTTTCTCCATTCTGTATGGTTAGGTTTTTGTTTCCTTGCCGCTGTCGCTTCTGGCTTGCTTTGTTGGGCACACTTAACTTCTAGAGATTATTGTCGAATTGATAACAGAGACCATCTCTGCATTTATTAACAAATTGTTCAATCTCGTCATTATACATACCTATCATTGTATTCTTCTATTTTATACTGTTCAGTGCTTTGATACAATCTGTGTTGTTAAAAGCGCTATATAAATAAAAATGATTTGATTGATTGATTGAAGTGTTTTTGCGACTAACTCGTTTCAGGTGATAGGACTCTAACCTTCCCTTTATTTTGATATTATGTTGGCAGCAAAATGAATTTTGTGTCTTAAGATACAAAATTTGTTTAACATTTTGCTGTCAACAAATTTAAGCCTCTTGACAAAACAAATATATAAATAATAATAATTACTCTCTTATTTCTTAGCCAGTCTCTTTTTATTTTAGTGGAAGACATTTAAATGTAAGATTGTGGAAACCTAAATTTAACAGGAAGAAATTTATTCTAAGTGTACAGCGTGTGAACAAAGAGTGAAAATATAGTAGGAGTGGGTGGGTACAGGATTGCGGGAGGAGGACTAAGGATCCCACAAAGGATCTTTAATCTGTCTGTTTCTAGTGTTCACACATGGGAGCTATAAGACTCCTTCCTCCTCTGCCAACTGCACATTGCAGCAGAAGTTCTAAGGTCTTACCATCCTCTTGAGCCCTTGCAAAAACCTTGCAATAAAGAGTTCAGCTGAGCTGCCCACATTGTGAAAACAAAGGGAAAGTAAATGCATGCAGGGATGCTACCTCAGTAAAAACAAATAAATAAAATAAAAAACTAATTGTTGTATCAATATCAATTTCAATTTTATCAATGTTCAATACCATTACCACAGAGAAAAAACTGCCACAATATTAAAATTATATAATATCAGTTGCAACCCCCTCGGTGGATATCACATGTAGTACACTACAACTGATGAATATGTACTCAATTTCACTTTCACACTCCTGAAAATATGATAGAACTAAGCCAAGATTACTAAAATCTTGTTAAAAAGATGGCAAGAACACAGCATTATTTAAATATAGAAGCAAAGATTGAAAATGTAGGTAACCTAAAATTACATCAATAAGATGTTGAAACGTTCCAAGAGCATTGCAAAATCCAAAAGGCATGCAATAAAACTGATACAGTTTTATTTAGTGAAACTGGAAAGTTGTCCTTCTCTGCAAACTCCATTTGATTATAACCACTAGAGATGTTCAAAATCAAAAACCACTGGGTCCCGCTAATCTATCCTCTATCTTAGGATTCACATCTTTTCTTGTCTTTAAATTTAACTGTTGATAATCAATGCATCATCAGTAATCGGTTATCTCATAATTGAGTTGCACCATAAATCATTAAATCTGAAAGCAAACATATCTCTTGATTAGCTCTCCAAATGGCCATAGAGAAATTCTGCCTGCTTTTTTCTCTTCTTTTATGAAATTTAAATAGTATAATTTAAATAGTTTTGCACTTCAACAACCCAATCCTGATCAGAGATAGTACCCGGGTCACCAGAAAACATTAACATCTTTTCATGACATACTGTAACTTTACTTATGGAGGCAGAATATGGCATTGAATAAGCAAGGCCTGCATCTGAAGAATGTAAAGTTTCCCAATAATCTGTTATTGCTGTTACTTCTTGTAACAATCAGTGCTTCATTCTGTCGTTTAAGTTCATTATAGCTTTTCCTTAAGCAACCTTTCCCGTTACGCAGCCAGTTCTTGCCCAGTCATTTAAAAGTTAGTCATTCAACAGCAGTCTCCTTGGCACCACTCCTCTGCTCTTGATCTATTTCACTGTTTTGATATCTCATCTTACTCTGTATAAACTTGTTACCAACAGATACAAAAATAGGGTTAGCTGGTTTGTGTTTACATAATTATATGTACCTTGTATACTTGAAAGTCTATATGTCTATAGTATATATTGTGTTTTTGCTATTTAGTACATTTTATATTTTGTATATTTGTATATTATTAGTGGTGCTTGCCTTTTAAGGCGAAGCACACTATTACTATTCCTCATACTGATTCCATACGATTTTCGGCGCGTAACTCATCCCACAGTTTTTGCCACAGACCCATGAAACGGGCGTCAAATCGTGCGGGTATTGAGGAAAAATGTGCTATGACTTTTATAAGCGATCGGGTGTACGAAGATTGTACACCGGGCAAAAAATAACCCCGAAAAATCCCATTGACTTGCGACCAACTTTGACGGATCATAGCTCAGAGCGAGAATATGCACAAACTTGTAAATCACCACATTTGAAGACTTTATCAAGCTGTGTGAGAATATACCCCACAGTGGGGTATAAGTTTTACCCCTGGGGGGCAAGAGACCCCCAAATTTGCCCCATAGACGTACTATGTTTTTCCTACTATGGTAATTTACATAGGAATTTTGCAATCAAAATAACTTTACATTAAAATGTCATAGAGACATGGGGGTGGGCTCATTTTACTCAGCTAACCAATCAAAGTCTCGGGATTGCTGTGAAGGTGTCAAGCCACGTTCTAGCAACCATTTAGAGCACCCTAGCAACAGATCCCATACACTGCCATTATAATGGTTCAGATGGATATCTTTGGATCAGAGTGTCATAGAGACATGGGGGTGGACTCGTTTGACTCTGGGCAGCAAACAGCCAATCCTGAGTCACCATAGACATCTCTCCTATCCACGCCTTAGCAACCATTATCAAACACCCTAGTAACCCAAACTCAAACAGGCATATCTTTCAATCGGAAAGTCATAGAGACATAGGGGTTGGTTTATATCATTCATACTGACAAGCAGTCTTTATAATATCTTATAATGACTGATAGCTGCCGAGCCACCCCCTTAGCAACCAAACACCCTAGCAACCTTTTAGCAAGACCTATATCTTTGCATCAGAACATCGTACAGACATGGGAGTTGGTTCTTCTTCAATAGTAAATAGCAACCTGTGTTGTGTTAGCTTGCTAGTCACTTGTTAATCATGCTAGTCATGGTAGCAACAAGCTAGTCACTTTGCTAATCATGTTGGAAACATGCTAGCGACATGCTAGTCACTTGCTAATCATGCTAGAATCATGCTAGCGACATGCTAGTCACTTGATAAGCATGATAGAGACATAGAGCAAACCGGACTTCAGACATGTTAGTGATGCTATCAGTGCTACATGCTAACAGTGACTAGCTACATGCTCATTCATGATGACAACTCAATAGTAAGTAGCAACCGAGCGTGAGTTTTGCCATGGCAAGCACCACTCACATTTTCTTCAGGAAATGTACTTTCTAGTTCTTTTTATTATCTGTGTCTTGTCTTGTCATCCTGTTGCACTGTATAGCTTCTGTCACTAAAACCAATTCCTTGTTTGTGTAAACATACCTGACAATAAAGTTGATTCTGATTCTTGTATTCAGGTAATATAGGTCGTATAATCATAAAATATAGAAAACAATGTAATTGCATAATATAACTTTTAATATAGCACATGCATGTTATAACAAATTATAAAAAGGACAGTCTGCCCAGATTTAAAATAAAGGCAAAAATAAGGGCAGCATGGAAATGTAAGGAAGGTCATAATGGTTGCAAAACTTGCAGATTGCAGGATCTCAAAATTTTAAAGAATATAGAAATCAAAATGGATATAAAAATTAAATGTATTTTTTTCTTTTCACAGCACTCGTTCCTGAAACTTGCAAAGCCCCTTTCCAGCTTGACTCCGCTGATTGTAGCTGCCAAGGAAGCCATCAAGAATAGCAGCCGTTAAGATGTTCCCTCTACCCCCACACAGAAGCATACACATTCAGACACAAACACACACAAACATGTGCACAGAGAGTGCAAGAGCAGTGTGTTTGTGTGTGATAGCACAATTAAACAGTATCTAAATTTGGACACAAACACTCTCAAAGGGTCCCTACCCTCAAACATGTTGTGATGTATGGAACTGCCACTCCAGTCCATCAGTATGTGTCCACCTCTACTCACCTGGAAAGAAAATAGGAACAACTGAAAAACAACTCCTGTGTTTCTTCTGGAATCAAAAATGATGTGTATTACAGTAGAACTCCAAAATTATCCAGTTTATTGTCTTACTTAATATATTCTGAACTGCCTTGGATTACTAGCACCCTTCTTTGGGTTTTACAGGGTTTTTCCTGTTCCTAAAGATGTGTACCTCCAAATCTCGGGATCTCCCCAAAACATCTGCATGACCGCAGCTATTCACAGCAATCATTTTCTTTATACAAGGTGTGTGCTCAAAGTCAGAGAGCAGTCAGAGAGAGAAAAAATACTGAAAGAGTGAGAAATATAAGAACTAAAATGAATCTCAGAGGAAAGAAAAGTGCCCAGGTCACATTTCATCCAAAATCTCATCACATTTCTTGACTATTGAGATTTTACAATTATTAGAAGGCTATAGTCCATGCTCTCTCTGTAATTTTTTCAAAATGAATTCACAGACTTAGTTTTTAAATGTAATATCTCTGCCATAGGGCCCAGCATTTAGTCATTAATACTACAACACATAGGTCTAAACTATGCATTTTAAGAACAAATGCTAAATGCTGAAAACCAAGCCATGAGGAGCCAAATGTATAGTGGGCTAATGTGCTACTTCCTGGGCATTATGGAGTAGGAAAACCCTGCTGGTGTTTTGATCTGCTCATCACACATTATCAGAAAACATTGCAATAAATTATTTCAGAATGAAATAAAATGTTTGCATGATGAAGGGCCATTCACATAAGACTTCTTGGGGACACTTAATTTCTAGCGAGTATTGTCAATTTGATTTGTCTTTCATTAATAAATCATTAGAAAAATTGTATAATATGATTAACTAATCATTAGTTAATAGAGATATTCACCTATCTAGACATATAAGATCATGTGCTTGTTAATGTTCACTAATCAATTTAACAGTTATTGTTTTATTTTGTAAATTGAAATGCTTAAAATGTCATTAAACCTTTTATTTATATGATAATGTTTTTTTTTAATTATTTTGATAGATGGTTTACAATGATTAAAGGCTTCATTAATAAATTCTTTACAAATATTATAATATTTAATGCATTTTAAATATTTACAAATGATTTTAACTGAAATATTTGCAGGCTTTTGGTCTTTGTTGTATAGAAATCTTTTGTAGACTATTTGCACATTGTATTTATTGAATATTTGTTAACCAAATTTGGAAAGTATTCATCAATTGTAAATGTTTATATCCATTTGCTAATCATTAGTGCCTTCATTCTAAAGTGGAGGATATTCATCTTTTGTAAAACATCATAAACATATTCATGTTTATTTATTTATTTATCTATCTATCTATCTATCTATCTATCTATCTATCTATCTATCTATTTATTTATTTATTTATTTATTTATTTATTTATTTATTTATTTATATTTTTGTCTTTATTGTATCTGGACATTTACCCAATAACCAACCCATACCACCAAACCTGTCTCTAACCTAAACCTGTTAATTGTTAGGTAATGTTTAATACAGTTATTAGTGAATATTAACAAGCACATTACTTCACATTTCTAGATATGTGAATATGTATAAAATACAGATTTTGTAAGTATTAGATAATGTTTGTTAATGATTTATTATTGAAAATCATTGTAAATCATTGTACTCCCATGTGCACATTGTTGAGCAAGTCACATTTTATAAATGCTTACACGTAACCAGATAACGGGAAAAAGGTGTGGTTTAATGACACTTCTTGCCCCCAGAAGAAAAAAGATTACAATAACACAACAATGTATGGTATATATTTGTCATTGAACATAAATGTTTTCTGTCTAACACATTGTGTTACAAACAGTTCTGATCCATTCAATTGCCCTCTGTTTGGCTGCTTTCAAACTATAGTTTGCATCTTGTGTGAATGGTCCCTAAGAGAACAGTTGCAAATCCCTCTTTCACTTGTTAACACTCTTTAGTTTCACTGATTTCCAGTTTGGAACAAACATCAATAGGGGTGCTACTTTTGATGCCTTTTTCAGAAACAGTCACAAGTTAAAAGTGTTTGATTTTTGCTGAGGATACCTTAATTCTCACTTGGTTTAACAATATATATTTATACAGTAAAAAAGTAGAAGTTCTAAGTGTATGCCCTAGTAGAGGATGTAGGTGTTTAATAGATTGTCAACTTGATATCTTTCTTTACAAATGAGTGTTTATGTGAGAGTTGTGCATAGATATTATAACCTCAGCCTGCTTTTAGTCTGTCTCTCTAATCACTGTGAACAATTCAGGATAGTACACCCAGACTACTACACCAGATAGATGAGGTAGATGTAGTTAGCAACAACCATAGACATCTAAAGACATGGACAGCAATATCTAAATAGTGCTACTGCTTTCATGCATACTGTAATAAATTTTACAACCCCACTTACAGTAAGTATCAAAATGATAAATGGGAGTTCCATTTTATTGTAGCAGCCAGTTTCATGCATGACATAACTTAATTACTTTCCTTGACCTTTGATAAGTTAGCCTTAAAAAAATTTGAGGATGATAACCAATGTATGTTGTTGTTTTGTTTGGTTTTTTTTTGTTTTTTTTGTTTTTTTTAATGAAAACCAGTAATATTCAGGCTGCTCTTTGATATGTGTTTTTAAATATTGTGCATTCGAGTTCCAAGAAAATACTGTCTATGATCAAATCTATGATGGACATGTTGATGCATATTTAACAGATAGCAGTGTCTTGTGCCTGTAACAGAGACTGCAGGACCATTCAGCAGGCTAAAATAACTATCATAAACAGTTACTGCAGCCTACCTATATTGCAGCCTATCTCTCTGCATTGGAGCAGATGCAAGGAGGAGCACAATGCAAATTTATTTATGGCCCATGGACCCTTCATATTTAATCAGAGCTTGGACACGAAGTGGACTAAGAGCACATAAAAACATAAAAAAAATTAAAGCGCCATAATTGTGGAAAGCGCAACTCCGGGATTCCTCTTGTCTCTTGTAAACTCCCTATTTCTTCTGAACGTGTGAACCCTGGTACATGTGCTGTAACAAAATTCCTCTATTGGTGTCTAATATGGGAATGAAACAAAACTGTACATGCTTACAATGTGTTCTTTTTAATTTATTATAATTATGAGTTTTGAGAACAGCTTGATTTATCTCAGGCAAAAAAGTACACTATAATGTACTAAAAGTGCTCTAAAATTATTCTTTAGTACTTACTAAAAATAAATTTAAGATCAGTAAACTCATCTTTTAAAAAATGCATTTAGTCACCACTTAAATGTACTACTGTATGAAAGATGGTTCAGGTGTAATACTAAAAACATTTTTTTAAAAAAAGACAAAGTATGTTAAAAGTGCTATGTTAGGTCATATTCATGTATGGTGATCATACGTGCCATTTTTTCGGGACACTGTATTGTATTTCCATATTGCCTAAAATATAGGTTTTGGCTTTGTTTGCGTGTGCACACCGATGTATGACATCAGTCCCTTATGCTTTCTAAATGCTCTGTATTTTGAATCAAAACAATATACAAATTCTGACCAGGACTCAAAATAGCACAGTTTAGTACACTGGTGATTTTAAGTTTACTAAAGAACAGTTTGTTTGTAAAAAAAAAAGTAAAAACAATGTGAAAATATGCTATACTATGAAAGTGCACTTTTTCACCTGGGAAGCTCTCTTTCACATTTTAAATGGCAGTAGGATCTGAGGCATGAGAGAGAGAGAGAGAGAGAGAGAGAGAGAGAGAGAAGAAGTTTACTTTTTTTCAAATTGTTGTTGAAGCAATAGACTTTTTTTTTTTCATTTAAAATTGTGCATGGTTGTGTATTGAGTGTACGAAGTGTACGCCGAACTTACCCGGCTAGCTCAACACTGGCTCCTGGACGGAACACCGGAAATCCCCATCGGCCTGAATGGGCGGAAGTTCAGCGCCCTCCTTGACTCCGGCAGTACCATCAGCCTGGTCCAGTCCCGTCTCCTACCCCCACGCACAGAACCGCGGAAACGGCTGCCACTAACCTGCGTCCACGGGGACACCAGGAAAGTTTCCACCCGCCTCATCACCTTGACGACCGCAGGTGGAAGCTGGCCAGTGGAAGAGATGGTGAGTCCTCCCCTCCTACAACTAATGTGTTCTTTGATGTGTTCCAACAGGTAGTCGGAGGGGGCTCGTTCGGCCGGGCCCAGCGTGAAGATGACCGGCTCAAGAACTGCTGGAACCAGGTTCACTTCATAGATGGAGAGGAGACACGGCCCGGCCCCCATCCTCTTACGCATTTCATTGTGGAGAATGGCCTACTCTACTTGTGTCGCCCAGCGGAGGGGGGAGGAGAAACGGCTCCTGGTGGTGCCCCGAGGGAAAGTGGACACCATCCTGGAGCTCGCCCACGCTCACCCGCTGGCAGGACACCTCGGGGCCGCCAACACCATCAAGAGGATCCGGGGCCGTTTCCACTGGCCGGGGCTCGACGGAGACATAAGACGGTTCTGCCAGGCCTGCCCCGAGTGCCAGAAGACCTCGCCCCGGCCACCTCCCCCTAGTCCACTTATCCTGCTGCCGATAATCGAGGTGCCCTTCGAGCGCATCGGGATGGATCTGGTGGGCCCGCTGCCGAGGTCTGCCCGTGGCCAGGAACACATCCTGATGATCGTGGACTACGCCACCCGGTATCCCGAAGCCATCCCACTCCGCAAAGCCACCGCCAAGGCGATCGTCCAGGAGCTCTTCACCCTGTCCACCAGAGTGGGGATACCCGGGGAGATACTGACCGACCAAGGCACCCCGTTCATGTCCCGCGTGAAGGCCGACCTCTGCCGGCTGCTGCGGATCCAGCAGCTGCGCACCTCCGTGTACCATCCCCAGACGGACGGGCTCGTAGAGCGTTTCAACCAGACGCTAAAGCAAATGTTGAGAAGGGTTGTCTCCGAGGACAAGCGCGACTGGGACCAGATGCTCCCCTACGTCCTCTTCGGGGTGCGAGAGGTGCCCCAGGCCTCCACCGGCTTCACCCTGTTCGAGCTGCTGTTCAGCTGACAGCTGCGAGGCCTGCTGGACATGGCAAAAGAGGCCTGGGAGCAGCAGCAGCAGCAGCGGCCGGATGCCCAGAGGTCGGTCGTGGAACATGTTCAAGCCATGCGGGACCGGATTGAATGGGTGATGCCCCTCATGCGGGAGCACATGACGCAGGCCCAACAGCAACAACAACAGCACTATGACCGCCCTGCACAGCCACGAGAATTCCAGGTCGGTGACTGGGTCATGGTACTAGTCCCCACCAATGCCTGCAAATTCCTGGCCACCTGGCAGGGCCCCTACACCGTTCTAGAAAAGATCAGCCCGGTTACCTACCGAGTCCGCCAACCAGACCGTCGACGCACTGAGCAAACATACCATATCAACTTGTTGAAGAAGTGGGTGGGGACTAGGGAGCATCTCTCCGCCCTCACCATCCCGGAGGGCCCGTTCGTCGACACCAATGTCCTGCTGGCTCCCGCACAGAAGACGGAACTCCAACATCTGGTCGGTCAGTTCTCGGATGTGTTCGGGCAGTTCTCGGATGTGCGCCCGGGCAGACTAACCTCCTCCAACACGAGATCCGGACCCCTCCCGACGTCATCGTCCGGCAGCGGCCCTACCAGATCCCTGAGGCTCGTCGGCGAGCTATTGAGGAGGAAGTAAACCAGATGCTGAAGGTGGGGGGTGATCGAACCATCGACGAGCCCATGGTCCAGCCCTATCGTCCTGGTTCCCAAACCAGACGGCACCCTCCGCTTCTGCAACGACTACCGGCGACTCAACCAGGTCTCCGAGTTTGATGGATATCCCATGCCCCGTGTAGAAGAACTGCTCGAACGTCTGGGAAAGGCCCGATATATTTCCACCCTCGACCTCACCAAGGGATACTGGCAAGTTCCGCTGTCAGAGGAAGCCAAGCCGAAAACAGCCTTCTCCACCCCCGGCGGCCACTGGCAATACCGGTCCCTTCCCTTCGGTCTACACGGGGCCCCAGCCACCTTCCAACGCCTGATGGATATCCTGCTCCGACCCCACCAACAGTACGCCGCCGCTTACCTTGACGACGTCGTGATTCACTCGGAGACCTGGGAGGACCATCTGGAGCGCCTGCGGAGGGTGCTCCAGGATCTTCGACGGGCTGGACTCACCGCCAACCCCAAGAAATGTCACCTGGCGCTCTTGGAAGCGAAGTACCTGGGTTACCGAGTTGGAAGAGGCCTGATCCGGCCACAAGAGAACAAGGTCACCGCTGTTCAGGAGGCTCCGAGACCCACCAACAAAACCCAGGTATGCGCCTTCTTGGGGTTGGCTGGGTACTACCGTTGTTTCATCCCCGACTTCTCCTCCATAGCCGCCCCTCTGACAGACCTGACCAGGAAAGGGCAGCCTGAACGGGTTCTGTGGAGCCCCGACGCGGAGGAAGCGTACCGGAGGATCAAGGCCGCACTCACCTCGGACCCTGTCCTGAGAGCCCCGGACTTCGGCTGCCCCTTCCTGCTACAGACGGATGCTTGTGATGTGGGTCTGGGAGCCGTGCTGTCCCAGATCCAGGAGGGTGAGGAGCATCCGGTCCTTTATATTAGTAGGAAGCTGACCCCAGCCGAGAGGAACTACACCGCGGTCGAGAAGGAGGCCCTAGCCATCAAGTGGGCAGTCCTGGAGCTCCAGTATTACCTCTTGGGCCGGCAGTTCACCCTACTCACCGACCACGCACCCCTTCAGTGGATGGCCAGGGCCAAGGACACAAACGCCAGGATGACCCGCTGGTTCCTCGCGCTCCAGGACTTCCACTTCGACATGCAACACCGCGCTAGGGCAGCCGACGGCCTATCTCAGATGTGGTCGGCTTTTGCAGGTCTGTCAGGGGTCACTCCCCACCCACCCCCAATTTCCCCATTACTACGTTCTGCCTCTTCAATCATTTCAATCATTTTTATTTATATAGCGCTTTTAACAACACAGGTTGCATCAAAGCACTGTACAGTATAATGACAGGGATGTATAATGACGAGAGTGACCAATTTCTTATTAAATGCAGAGACAGTCTCTGTAGTCAATTCAACGATAGTCACTAGAAGTTAAGTGTCCCCAACCAAGCAAGCCAGAGGCGACAGCGGCAAGGAAACAAAACCCCATGCATACAGAATGGAGAGAAAAAAAACCTTGGAGAAACCAGACTCAGTTGGGGTCAGTTCTCCTCTGACCGGACGCCCAGCACTTAACTTCCAGTTCAATTTTAAACGCTGCTGTGTCAGGTAGTGTAAATGACTTAGTGTGTGCGTGTGTGTGTGCATCAGGATCTGGTGATTGGTCCACGGGGCGCATCTAGGTGTTCTGGTCTCTGATGAACATAATCTCTGGGTGCTGATCCACCATCTAGTCTGGATACAAACTGAAAACAGATTGAGAAAGAGACAGGACTAATATTAGCGTAGATGCCATTCTTTTTACGATGTCACAAGTACATCGTATTTTAGGAGTAGTGTTCCCGGTTCCAGCAAATCTAAGTAATGCAGCCTAAAAATCCTTTAACGGATTTGAATAATAAAAGGCGTGTTGGTGTGTTATGTGTAGGCTAAGTTAAAAGATGTGTCTTTAATCTAGATTTAAACTGGCAGAGTGTGTCTGCTTCCCGAACAGAGTTAGGAGATGGTTCAAGAGTTTAGGTGCTAGATAGGAAAATGATCTGCCGCCCGCAGTTGATTTCGATATTCTAGGTATTATCAAATGGCCAGAGTTTTGAGAACGCAGCGGACGTGCAGGACTATAATGTGATAAGAGCTCGCTCAAGTATTGAGGAGCTAAACCATTCAGGGCTTTATAGGTAATTAATAAGATTTTAAAATCTATTCGATGTTTGATAGGGAGCCAGTGCAGTGTTGACAGAACCGGGCTAATATGATCATACTTCCTAGTTCTAGTAAGGACTCTGGCTGCTGCGTTTTGGACTAGCTGAAGTTTGTTTATTAAGCGTGCAGAACAACCACCCAATAAAGCATTGCAATAATCTAACCTTGAGGTCATAAACGCATGAATTAATATTTCTGCATTAGAGGTTGAAAGCATAGGTCGTAATTTAGATATATTTTTAAGATGGAAAAACGCAGTTTTACAGATGCTAGAAACATGATTTTCAAAGGAAAGATTGCGGTCAAACAGCACACCTAGGTTCCTCACTGACGATGAAGAATTAACAGAGCAGCCATCAAGTGATAGGCTGTGTTCTAGATTATTATTTGTGGGGTTTTTAGGTCCAATTATTAGCACCTCTGTTTTTTCAGAATTTAACATTAAGAAGTTACTCATCATCCAGAAGTTACTCATCACTCTTCCACCAGGACCAGGACAGCGCTTGGGGGGGAGTGTGATGAGCGTCCCGAGGATCCATCAGCGTTGCCCTGGGAACAAACCTGGAACACCTGCACCAGCCACTCATCGACGGATTCACCGCACCTGGAGCTCGTCAGCCGCGGACCAGATAAGCCCGGCTAGGCGGCGGCTTCAGGGAGCCACGAGACTCCGGACTGCACGCTAACCTGTTGTCTCTCTCTTTGTCTCCCAGAAGCTACACCGTGACGGGCCTACCTGAGCTAATTCCCCTATTGCCTCACTGTGGACTCCCTCACTGTTCTGAGCAAGGGAAGCACCAAGACGACTCACCGCTGCACTCACCGGACTCACCGCTGCACTCACCGGACTCACCGCTGCACTCACCGGACTCACCGCTGCACTCACCGGACTCACCGCTGCACTCATCGGACTCACCGAACTCACCGCTCACGTACCGTGTGTTGCCTAATAAATACACCTTCCGGGGGTTTCAATTCACCTGTTTCTCTTGTGCTTCCTCTGCCTCGCCACAATATATATATATATATATATATATATATATAAAAACACTGCTTAGCCAAGTAGAACAAAATGGACATATTAGAACACAAAACCTTCCACAATTGCAATTAAACAGTCATTCACTGTATTTTATTAATGCTTCCTTAATAACATTTTGTACATGTTTGTTTGTTTTATGAATGTTTTATTCATTTTTATGGAACAGTTATCTTGCATTATCCAGGAACAACTAAACTTAAAATTATATAAAAAGAATTATATTTGTTTTGCACACTATTCTGCACAATACTGTTAAAATTGTATGTTATGGCCATAGCTTTGTAGGCAACAGCACTTCCATTGATCAGAGCCAGAGTCCTGGCTTAAAGTTCTTATCTGATACACATTCCCTTCATCCTATTTCTATTGCTTACTCAAAACTGTCCTGTCAAATAAAGGCCACTTGGCAAAAAAAAACAAAAACAAAACAAAACTGAGTACTACAGTCTCACACAGGTGCAGCATTAGTTTTGTTTTGTGTAATATAGTGAATGGCAGCAAAGGGGAAAGAGGACAATTATATGAATTTTAAAAAAATAATTAGTTATATTCGAGAGAGTAACGTGCTATATGTCATCCAAATTGATTGATGAGGGTTATACAAATTTGGTCATAAAAACCTTGGTTCTCTTTCAGTCAGTCCTTATGATGTTATGTCATTTACTGACATCATGGGGTTCTGCCTGGGAACCCAATCACCTCTAAAATTTGTACCATTTGTGTAATGAGGAGTTGGAGGTTTGTGGATCCATTTGCAGCATTTTATTAAGGTAAGAAAACTCAAACAGGCAGAGTTCAGTACACAACGACAGGAAAACCAGAGTTTATCCAGAGACATAAACAATACCGAACAGAGGTCTGGGCAAGCAGCAAACAGAGTTCCAAGCAACGAGATCACAAGGGTAAGCAGCAGAGAATCAAAAGTGATTAAACAGTCCAAAGTCATACACAATAACAACAAATAAAACAGGACAAACCGCTCAGTAGTGTTAGCCTGGACAAAACAATACTTCGCAATGAGTGAGTATCTGAGCACAGTAGGGAAGCTGATAGGGAACACCTGTGCAGGTGATTAGTCACAGGTACAAGGTTTCTGGAAAATTGAGTTCTGGATGGTTAGTACTCGGGTGAGGGTGCCTTCTGCTGGTGATTGGAGAGAGCCAAAAAGCCTGATTCACGATATCTATTGGTTGAAACACAAATTTTGTTGTGTCTAAAGCGCTCAGAACATGATTCAGAATTGTGCTTTTAACCTGACTTTAGTTACTCTGTTACCGTAATTTTAACATCTAGCTCTACTCTACTAAGTATACTTTTAGTCATTAGTTAGCTTTTTTGTAGTTTCGATTCTTTTTGTGAAAGTGCATGTAAATTAAGGTTTTGCCCACTGTGTCTGAGATCACTGTTTCCCCAACTGCAGGTTTTGCCTGCTGTATCTGTGAGAACTCAGGTGAGGGAGATCGCTGTGTTTGAGTGGTAGCAGAACCTGGCAGATCCGTGACATGTACAGTGTTGACATTTTGCCAACACTATACCAACATTTCATTTTACATACTTAACTGTACGTTCAATGCAAAAATTCATGTGTTAGTCCACTAGAGTTTGTCTAGTTATTTTTATTGCTTTTCTCAAGTTTATTTTTCTTTTCACAGGAGTTTGTGTAAATTAAGTTTCCGACTGCACTGCGTCAAACTTTAACCAGACTGCCACTCCGCTTCCCCAGCCAAAGCCCAATCATTGGCCCCCAAGACTTTAACGATCACTGAGCTTCCAGCCAATCAACAACCCTTGGGAAACCCCTTTCTGCAAAGACAACAACAAGGGAATCCCATAACGCAAAGGCAACCCAAGTACAAACCTCCAAGCTGAATATCATATATAAAGCTCTACAAAGGATTCATCCTAAAAGTGTACGTACACTCAAAAGCTAAATTTTACAAATGCACAAACGTTTACAGGTTTATAAAACCAGGCGCACACTAGAACCTGCACAAAAATCCCTTTATAAATTCCAGTTAGGGGAAGACTGTGTATACCTGCCTATCCACCTTGACTACTCCCAGAAATCACCATATTATGGCACTTACAACACTTTAGTTTATTATGCATAATCTCATCTGCATATCATTTGTATGTGTAACCCCTGTAAGGGTTGTTAAAATTTAGTTACTAGAACCCTAATTTTGTTTATATGTATATTTTTAAATGTGTATTAGGAAGCCTGTAAAAAGTTTTTATTATAAGTACATGTCCCTTTAAGATCTTGTACGAAACGCTAAGGATCGGTTGAGGTGTACTTGAGCAAAACGTGGTTTTCAACAGTTGATTGCCAAGGTTGATTGCCTTTGATTGGAGGTTAATTAGTTAATGCCCGCCTTCTTTATAGGTATAGTCATACTTGATTGGTTTGGGAAGGGGGATATAAAAAGAAACCCGAGAAGGATAAGGAACAGAAAAAGAGGAGCGAGTGTGAGCAGCCGGTAGATTCTAATCGACATCTATCGATTTATTATTTAATCATTTAGTTAACTTCAAAACTCTCGTAGAAGCGTTTGAGTTTGGTTGAGGTGTTAGATTTCGTTTGATTTATTTATTTTTTCCATTATTCGTTTACTCGTGGACAACGAGTAAGAGTTAACGTTTTCAGTCTGAGCACGCTGTGTGCGAAGTTCGGACGGATTGATTGATTAGTAGTAGTAAAATAGTACTGTGGTCAGTATCCCGCGTGGGAAGGAAGAGGAGATCAGTGAGCCACCGGACGCGCTCACAGGTCCTCTGACCACGAGGGACGAGAAAAAAAAAAACCGGATAGCGCACCCAGCCACCGGGAGCGTTGGGTGTTCCTCCGGCCTCGAGGGACGAACGACGGTTGGTGAGACTGTCGGGCTTCGTGACGAACGAGGACGGAATATAGGTACTGTTGTCTTTTTTTTTTTTTTTTTAGCTCGCTGGAGAGTGAAGCGGCCAATAGTGTTTTAAGGCCTCTACGCACCCAAGCCACGAATCAGGCCTGCATCGGGAGTGGGTATGAGGGTGGTTATGGTGTGAGTGGGCCCACAGTTTATATGGTGTTTGTTGTATATGTCGTAGTAGGTGTGAAACGTTAACGTTACTGTTATCGTAATACTCGTGTTTTGTAGATATTTTGATATCCTCCTGCTAAAACGCATAATTCTATATTGTTTTTTTGTTTTATAAATAAAAACTCTTTTGCATATGGGTATTAGATTACTTTGGGAACTTTAATCTCTCTAAAAGTGGTATCATAGGTGAGGCTGAAAATATATAGTCGAGAGACAACCTATAAAAGAACCCGGTGCTCCACCCTTTACAGCTTAGGTAAAGACGCATCTAAGAGGGCAGGGGCGCTACATATGCATATTCCTGTCCACGTGACACCATGTTTAACACCGTCAAAGGCACAAGACAAAGAAATATGCGGACTATAAATAACAGTTGTGCCATACATTTACTTTATTGCCAAAAATAATCCAGTATCCTTGTTATGTATTAGAATAAATGTATCAATATAGAAATAAAACACAAATTAAAGTTTTAAAACTATTTAAATCAAACTGCATTTATGCAGTTTTGCTGATAGTTAACATCTTTTAGTTATTTTAGTGGAAACAAATAGGCCTATATTAAAGTGTAAAATTGTATAACTATTTATTATTATTCTTTTTGTTTGCTGTTCACTGTAAATTACCAAGAACAAAAATAAGCTGTGAATACCTTTTCACCAGTTTTCCAGTAGATGGTGTTGTGTACATTATGCATGGGAAATGCGCATGCACTGTTTTTCCTCAGACATGCTGAGTGTTGCAGGGAGCAATATGAAAGAGAGACACTCTCCGTAGAGAACAGTTAATGGGCACACCTAATTTCTGGCATTTATCGTTGATTTTATTACAGAGACAGTCTCTGCATGTAATAACAAATTGTTCGATCTGGTCATTATACATCACTACTCTCTTCTTTGATACTGTTTAGTGCTTTGATACTATCTGTATTGGTAAAAGCACTATATAAATAAAAGTGTTTGTTTGATTGAGAAGGAGTAGCAGTTGGCAACAGCTAGACTGTGACTAGGTGGGAGATGGTGGAAGGAAGAAAGGAAACAATGATTTGAGATGGGATTTGAAGAAGGCAGAAAAGATAGTAGTGATAAAGTGTGTAAAGCGATCAAGAAAACTGCAAAAAAGGATAAAGGCACATCAAATGTAGATGAAAC
The DNA here is from genome assembly GCF_018831695.1 of Puntigrus tetrazona. Taxonomy (NCBI): domain Eukaryota; kingdom Metazoa; phylum Chordata; class Actinopteri; order Cypriniformes; family Cyprinidae; genus Puntigrus; species Puntigrus tetrazona. Next base: position 25,293,972 of record NC_056703.1, on the reverse strand, counting down.
AGTTTGTTTGGTTGTCACAGTTACAATTGTCACATGGAAGTTTTAACCTACTTCAGAAGCAACTTTATACTGTGCATGTGCAACCCTTTGACGCAAGTATATCTGTTATACCAGGATTTGGGATATGTCCAAAGTTTGAATACTGAGAACATGATTAAAAAATTTAATAGAAGTTGAAGTTGGTAAGTAGGCATGCAGTGGAAAATGTTACCCCACAAGGCAGTGTTTGCGGTGCTATACTGTTTAATATAATGATAAATGACATTTTTGATCAGGTAGGAGGAAATATAGGAAGGTGGATGATGGAGCACTCTGGGTTGGGGGTTGAAATGTAGAATTAAAAAAAAAAAAGAATTCAAACAGCAATAGAGAGTTGAGAACTCTCTTTTAATCCCAAAAACTCAAGTTATGTTTTACTAGGCACCACAAAGTACACCACTGAGATTGTATGGACAAGATCTGGAGCAGGTTAAGGTGGTGAGGTTCCTAAAAGTTCTCTTTGAAGAGAGGGTGACCTGGTGTCAACATATTAAAAAGATGAAGAAGAATTGCATTGAGATTATCAGGGCGAGACTGAGGAGCGAGTAGATTGTTGCTAAAAAAAATATATCAGCCTCTCATGAGATTTGCCTTTGACTATGGATGCTTAGCATATATGTCAGTGTCAGAAACTAACCTTAAAAAGCTTGATGTGGTACAGGCTCAGGGATCTGTACAAGAGTATTTAAGACATCGCCAGTAACTGCATTACAAGTAGAGGCAGGAGAATTATTTTACCAGCTAATTGTCTAATTTTTTAAAGGTTTTTTTTTTTTTTATAAGAATGGCATATTAAAAGAACTGTTATTTTGTAATTTTTTGTTTCTGGTCCTAAAATTAAGGATGTGCAATATTGATAAATATTGTGCTGAATGTATTTTTGGCTGGTTAACGTCTGTCATCGATAAATAATCTATTGAATCATTCAAATCAAATGAACAACTGATTCAATAAGAAATTAAACGAATGCCTGCATCCTAATGTGCATACTAGCAATCTTAAATTCTATGTGATTAGTAGTTTTAGTGAGGGTGGATAGTAGGCTATACACATTGGGACGCAGAGAGGGAGTCCATCTGAATAGACGGTTGAATCACTGGATCACTCAATTCTTTCAAAAAAACAGATTCATTCAAGGAACAGAACATTGTGTCACTCTGCACTATTGTATAAAATTAATATCACATTTAGAAAAGTACATTGTTTGGGCAAAGAATATAAAAAAAAATCCATACATGGATATTTTTGTGACATGCTGTTGGATTAATATCTCTTCATCTGCTGCTGCAGGACAATGAAAACGTTCGAGACGCACAATCGCTGAGAATGGTTTTGTGTTTCCACCAGCACCATGCAGCACAGGCTTAAATGCAGGGCTCTACACAGCACAATATGTCAAAGGAATGAATTTAAATTCTATTAAAGATAAAAGCAACTTTTAATGATCTTCACAACCATTTTGCGCGAAATATTGTGAAGATTTACTTGGAGTTTGTGCGTCCTTGTTATAGTACCAAGATCTTCTTGGCCTATCGCCATTATTTAATTTGTGAATTAACATAACATAAACCATTTTAAAAACTGATGTGCGTGATAAATGTTACTTAATACACACAATGAATAATCCAAAGAGGATGATAAGGGGGGATGATGGTTTTAGACAGGGGATATGTCATGAACCGCGCCTTTGTGGCTATCTCTGACACCACCAGAAAACCTTCCCCAGAATATAGCCCGCAGAACTACATTTCCCATCATGCCTTTCTTCAGCCCTGATTACCTGCCCATGTGTACCTCATTAGACTGCTATATAAGCTGCAACCAGCTTTTACTGCTTGTGAAGTCTTATTCTTGGTTGGTAGTTGTAGGCGTTTATTTCATTATCATTGTCTTCCCGTGTTTGACCTTGCGCTGTGATATCATTTCTCAGATTTTTTGCTGCCTGCCATCTACTGGCTGTGTACCTCGACTCTGATTCTGTCTGCCTGCCTCGACCCCTGCCTGAATCTGTTTTTCAACTCTGCCTGCCCTGTGATATTCCTGTTATCGTTGCAGACCCCTGCCTGTTTGACCATTCTTAATAAAGAGCACGCAAATGGATCCGAACGCTTCTGACTCCTCATTACAGGATGCCACCTCTCTTAATTCGAGCCCTGGTTACAAATAATTCCCATTATAGCAGCATCAATGATACCACCCTGGGAATTTATAACACCATATGTAAATATAAATTTGCAACAATTTATTAAAAGAAAGCTCAAAAATAGTCCCACAGTGGGTAATAGTTCAAAACTATGTTAAACAATATCAAGATGAATTGTTCATTTACAGATGGATCAAAACAGCCAGAAACAGGCCACACTGGTGCAGCGTTTTTTATTCCAAGATTAAATAAAAGTAAAAAAAAAAAGAGGATAACAGACAATTTGTCAGTTTACACCGAGTAGTTAGCCGCAATCTTACTGGCATTAGAAAGTGGAAAAGAATAACCAGAATCAAGGTGTTATAGCATCAGACAGTTTATCAGCATTATTAAGCATTAAATCCGGGAAAACATCATGAAGACAATATATTATATAACAAGTGAAGTTGTGAATATGTTGGCAAAAAAAACTATATTGTCACTTCTCCGACGGCCACCGGAGGGAGCATTCCCATGAATACCAATTGTAAGAACTACATTTCCCATATACCCTCACCCTAGTCTAATTACCTGCTCAGGTGTACCTTGATAGACCGGCTATTTAAGCTGGGCTTCTACTCTCACTCTTTGCAAAGTCTTATCCTTGCCACAACTGATAATTCTGAGTGTTTAGACCCTTCTATTGATCACCTGTGTTACCTTGGACTGTCTACTCTGATTGATTGCTGCTCACCTACTGACCCTTTGCCTGGACTCTTTGACCTAGAAGATTGCCGCCTGTCTCGACCTCGGCCTAGTATTGTTTACAATTCTGCCTCTGTCTCATTTATCCCTGACACTGTTGTTGACTTTGTTGACCTGTACGGCCATTCTTAAAGAGCTTGCAGATGGATCCAAGTATCTCTGACTCATTGTTACGTCTTGTTTTATGGTACTCAAATCTCCTGCACCTACCTTTTTATTTTGTTTATCCTCAGGTTAGGTAAAGTCAAGTCTGTCCTATCTCTCATAAGTATTTGAGCATACGCACAAGACGGGTCACAAGACTTCTCCATGGTCTGTTCTGCTCAGGTCTAAAAAAATCTGTCTTTTGGCAGGCGAGCGTATTGGTTATAATAAAATGTTAATAATACTATTATAAAATAAAGTCGTGTAATCTGTGAGCTTGGTCGTTCGGCGGCTATCTGGCATCAGGGAAGTGTGTTGCCTAGGTGCAGCTTTAATTTCTGGCTCGCTTCTAAGTGCAGCCCTTTTTTTTTTTTTTTTTTTTTTTTTTTTTTAAATAGGCTACAGGTGCAAGTTGACACTGTTTGTCCCATACAGCTGGAGACCTCCCCCTCAAGAAGCTCACTATAAAAAGACAGCCATCTTATCAGTCTGCTCTTGTGAAGATCTTTCTAAGATGTCTTTTTCTCTGCGTCGGGAACTCAGCACTCAACGGTAACATTCCTGTTCTTCCTAATACATATTTTATCTCAGGCTATACTTTAACTAAATGCTTTATTTTATACCTAATGTCTTTTCTCAAACTACTTTTAAATATGATTCTATGGTGATCTTTCTACTATTCAATAAAGTGAATACAATACTGTGTACTATATATCTTATAAATACTTATCAAATAAAAAATACAATATTCTGTGTGGTCTTTTCTTCTTGATAAATCGATTCACCATACAACGTGTCACTCAAACAAGGCAAACTTACAAAATCAGGAACACTTCCGGTTTCCCTCAACACCCCAGTCTAGAAAGTTTGCTCCAGTCTTTACTATCTTAAAGTTTTCTGCATGTATACTTGCTCAGTTTAACATACACTTTTCCTGTTTCTGTTAGGACATTCATTTGAAATACGTTACAATAGAGATCAACCCAAGGTCATCTGTTTCTAGCTCTCGCAATTTCCCTCTTATAACATCTCCCATTAGCCAAATCTCAGTGCTTTGTTTCGTAATAGTAAAATATTGTCTGAATTTATCCCTCATTGATTTCCTTTTGTTAATTTTGCGATAGCATGCCCCAATTTAAATGTCTCTTAGAGTCTTCACAAATCAATGTGCAGCCTCTTCCATTGATTTAGACGTTTGACTTTTAATTGTTGAAATGATGGATCTGGGATAGAATCTCTGCCCATAGGCCGCCTTCGTTATTTTGAAACCCTGTTGGGACGCTTGTGTTTGGGGAGATTATTCTGTCATCTCCAGTGCTGCCAATGTTTTTTTTTCTATAAAATACTCCTATAACATTGTTATATTTACCATGTAACTGATGTATTGAAAGCATATCATCTTTTTGCCAATCCTTGAGAGCACTTAAGTCATTGTATAAATCTCTGACCTTTGGATGGATTACTCTTAACGTACTTTTACATTGTTGAAATATGTCTGTACTCAGACTTGTCAACAATTCAAATGCTCTTATACAGTACTGCTCTCTTTCATCATCTTCATTGTACCAGATAATAGTTTTGATTCTCTTAAAGCAATTTTTGCACAGTCACCCATAAAAAAATCCAGCTTTTTGAATATATAACACCTGATGACAAGTCATACATTCGTTCTCTTTAACAGTGATCCAGTAACTCTGATATCGTGACAACAGCTGGCCTTTTGCTGTTCGTCTAAGTTCCTATAAATAAAGCATACTCCTAAATATTCTTTATCAATTATATTCCACATTCTTCTTAATTACAATGTTTAAACATTTATTAACAGATAGCAGTATTCTTTCTTACATAGATTGAATAAATATTCTTTACCAGTAAGTAGAAATTAATTTCCTCTAAGTATATGGACATACTGCTGAAAGCCATGTCTGCTCCGGTCAGTGTTTTAGTTCTTGTGTCCATTTCTTTAAAAATATATCATCTGATATGGCTTTACAACAGCAATTTTATCAGATGCATGAAGCGTTGAATGTAAATTACTGATAGTGGTTTGTCTTATTGCTTTCTTACACCTTTTCATAGATGCACACAAATCACTCTGAGGAGTTTTCCGATACCAATCTGCTCTAGAATAATTAGCAAGAATAGTTCAGGTATAGTGATCAATATCATGCGAAAATCATTTATTATGCACTTTAATGTTCTATAGGTGCTTGCTGAGAGTCTCTGAAAACTTAAGACTTTTTCAGTTACTTTGTTGTTCACCATAGACTATATGCTTTTGGGTTCTTGTGAATTACCTCATTCTTGAAAATATAGTTTTTTAGTCATCATGAAATACAGTGGAAGCAGAGACATACATCTTCCATTTTCTTGAACATTATAGTCTACTGTTGCATCAGGAAATATATTCACTTCGTCTCAATAGGCTCAGATAAAAGTCTGCTAATGCCTTTATATCTGTTGTCTAATTAAGACGTTGCCAATTTGCAATCCCAACTAGTTTTCTGTCTTCAAAATACCTCACAGTCCTAAATGTTTTTAAATAAAACAACCCCCTTTGATTTCACTTCTGAAACTTAGTTTATATTGTGGTTTTGGTATTTCTTCCTTGTTTATAGCATTCTTGAATTTCTTTAGGAATAACACATAACTATAGTGTAATCGTATCTTGTTCTAACTGTAGGTATAGGATAATGCTTCTTCTGATATTTTTGTACTGCACTCTTGCTCCAAAATGTTCGTAGTTGGAGCCCTTCATTGAATCCTGATTTTTAATTGTAACCATCTTCTATTTCTCCTTCATTGCTACATCATGAATCAAGTCAAACAACTTAAACTGTTTTATCATTTGATCAGTTATTGTGTGATTGTATTGTATTGTTATTAATTTCTTCAAAAAAAGTGTCTCTTTTTTAAAACTGTCTGAATCATCACTCCTTGATTTTTATCCATTTCTGTTTGAACATACTAACCAATGTTCTTCTTTAATGTTTAAGACTTTCTCAGCTCTGTGGCTATACTGTATATCTTGTCACAGGTCCACTGCTCTTTACACACACAGTCCCTCAAATAAATCTCTGTAGCTTGCAACACTTTATTACTCCAAATTACATGCAACTGCCAATTATTTAGCACATTCAAATTATGTTGACATTATTTATCTGCTACGATACTGATCTGATAAAATACTATTTTATTCAATATAGACTCATCCTACTACTTCAGCCTCTCTAGTTGGATTCAGTATCTCACTATAAACTAGGAAAAGTATTTCTCCACTCCACAGCAGTTTCAGATTTTGCAAGTGTGTATTTCTCTTTTGTAAATTGTTCTGTGCATTTCACAATAAATGCCTTTTACTATTTTTTTTAATGTTTGTATCAATTTTTAGCAATTATTCATTTTCTAGTTTCTTCTTTTACTTTCTTTCCTCTGACTTTTCAGTTTCTCTGTTTATCACAAAGGTTTTATCTTTCTCATAGTCAGAATCAATATATTCAGGATCGATCTCATCTTTCATCAGAGCACATTGATTCATCACAATCAAACTCTCACTGGATTTTGTAAAAATCCAAAAACGCTATCATGACAATAGGTAACATTAACATTATCATGTTTACTGTAAGGAGGTGAATCAAAACCTGTAAATGCAATAAGACTAATCTGAGAAGGGATATTCAAAAGAACAAAATGACTTCAAACAAAACGACTGGACGCCCAGCACTTAACTTCCAGTTCAATTCTAAATGCAGCTGTGTCAGATAATGTAAATTACTTAGTGAGTGTGTGTGTGTGCGCGCATCAGGATCTGGTGATTGGTCCACAGAGCTCATCTAGGTGTTCTGGTCTCTGATGAACATAATCTCTGGGTACTGATCCACCGTCTAGTCTGGATACAAACTGTGAAACAGATTAAGAAACAGGACTGATATTAGCGTAAATGCCATTCTTTTTACGATGTCACAAGTACCCGTACATGTTCCCGGTTCCAGCTCTAATTAATGCAGCCTAAAAATCCTTTAATGGATTAGAATAATAAAAGTGTGTTGGTGTGTTATGTGTAGGCTAGGTTAAAAAGATGTCTTTAATCTAGATTTAAACTGGCAGAGTGTGTCTGCTTCCCAAACAGAGTTAGGGAGAGGCTTCCAGAGTTTAGGTGCTAGATAGGAAAAGGATCTGCTGTCCGCAGTCAATTTTGATCAGACGTGCAGGACTATAATGTGTAACGGGGTGAAGAAACACACAGCAAGGAGGGCTCAAGTCAAAACCCCGGAGGGTGGATTTATTTAACAAAGGAAATACGGGTGAAAGTGCCAGTCCATGTGATAAGCGTGCTGTGGTGCTCGTTCTCTTCCTTCTTTCCTTCCTTCCTGGTGCAGAGTGAATGCATGCCGTGGGGTGCCGACTGACTGGTCTACACGCTGCTTTCTGCGGGGGACAAGAGAAGAACCGTTAACACAAGGGTTCATGGAGGCAAATGCTCAGTGACAGTGTGCCGCATAGCCTTTTTATCCCGGCCCGCTGATGAGCGACAGCTCAGACAGGTCAGCCTGTGATGAGTGCGTGCACGTGCTCCTCGTTGGTTACCAGGGCGACGCTGATGGCTGCTCGGGACGCTAGTCACAAATGTGATAAGAGCTCGCTCAAGTATTAAGGAGCTAAACCATTCAAGGCTTTATAGCTAATTAATAAGATTGTAAAATCTATCCGATGTTTGATAGGGAGCCAGTGCAGTGTTGACAGAACCAGGCTAATATGAACATACTTCCTAGTTCTAGTAAGGACTCTAGCTGCTGTGTTTTGGACTAGCTGAAGTTTGTTTGTCAAGCGTGCAGAGCAACCTCAAAATATTACATTACAATAATCTAACCTCGAGGTCATAAACGCATGAATTAATATTTCTGCATTAGAAGTTGAAAGCATAGGTTGTAATTTAGATATATTTTTAAGATGGAAAAACACAGTTTTACAGATGCTGGAAACATGGTTTTCGAAGGTGTTGGAAACTTTTTTTTTTAGCTTCTTTTTAAGAAAAGACCAGGAGATTCTTGGTAAAGCAGGAGTTTTTTCGTTGCTGTAGCATCTTAGCATCCAAGTGTCATTCAAATGCATAGGTGTTATAGAGCCTGAAACAAAAGGCACAGTTGTACAGGATTAGGTGTTATAGAGCCTGAAACAAAAGGCACAGGATTAGCGTTCACACTTGACTTGGGACACCTACCAGATGTTCAAGAACCGAAAGACAAAAGATAACTGTCTCAGGGCTTGGGCTTCCTGCACTTATATGGTAAATTACAATATACATTTAGCTTGTAAGCTGTGTTTAACCTTTTATAAATTTGTAATAAAACAAATGAAAGATTGCTGTCAAACTGCACACCAGATGATGAAGAATTAACAGAGCAGCCATCAAGTGTTAGACTGTGTTTTAGATTATTATATGTGGGGTTTTTAGGTCCAATTATTAGCACCTTCGTTTTTTCAGAATTTAACATTAAGAAGTTACTCATCATCCAATTTTTTTTATCAGTTACGCATTCTGTTAGATTCTCAATTTGATGCATATCACCAGGCTGCTCTGAAATATAGAGCTGAGTATCATCAGCATAGCAGTTAAAGCTAACACTATGTCTCCTGATAATATCTCCCAGAGGTAACATGTATAGGTTGAAAAGTAACGGTCCTAGCACTGAGCCTTGAGGAACTCCCTATTTCACTTGTGAGCAATATGATACCTCCTCATTTAGTGTTACAAACTGATAGTGGTCAGATAGATATGATTTAAACCATGCTAAGGCGCTTCCTCTAATGCCAACATAGTTTTCTAGTCTATCCAAGAGAATGTTGTGATCGATAGTATCGAATGCTGCGCTAAGATACCACTAATAATGAGATAAAACCACAGTCCGATGAAAGAAGCAGGTCATTAGTAACTCTAATGAGAGCAGTCTCAGTACTATGGTACGGTCTAAAACCTGATTAGATATCCTCGCAGATACCATTTTTTTCTAAAAATATCAGAAAGGCGATTAAAACATCGAATGATGTCGAGATATGGCAGATTCAACCACAATTTCAAAAAGGAGTCACTATGTGTGTTTTTGAAGCAATTGATAGCATGGAGGAAGTAGTACAGCACCTAAAATCCTCAACCTGCTGTCTTGACACACTCCCCACATCTTTTCTGAAAAGCATGTTTAACTGTTTAAAAGCTGACATCTTAGAAGTGGTGAACACATCACTTCTTTCTGGGACTTTTCCAAACTCCCTGAAAACTGGTTGTTAAGCCCCTCCTGAAAAAGAGAAATCTTGATAACAGCATATTGAATAACTATAGACCAATATCAAATCTTCCGGTCATAGGCAAGATCTTTGAAAAGGTAGTTCTGAATCAGCTGAACAGCTACTTGAACTCAAATGGTTATCTGGATAATTTTCAATCTGGTTTCAGACTGCACCACAGCACAGAGACAGCGTTAGTTAAGATAATGAATGATATTCGCCTAAACTCTGATTCTGGTAAAATATCAGTGCTGGTACTACTAGATCTTAGTGCTGCGTTTGACACTGTCGATCATAACATTCTTCTAGACAGACTGGAAAACTGGGTCGGGCTTTCTGGGATGGCTCTAAACTGGTTCAGGTCATATTTAGAGGGGAGGGGTTATTATGTGAGTATAGGAGAGCATAAGTCTAAGTGGACGTCTATGACATGCGGTGTCCCACAAGGCTCAATTCTTGCGCCGCTCTTGTTTAGCCTGTATATGCTCCCACTAAGTCTAAATAATGAGAAAGAATCAAATTGCCTATCACAGCTATGCTGACGACATGCAGATTTACCTAGCCTTATCACCAAATGACTACAGCCCCATTGACTCACTCTGCCAAT